>NW_028172242.1:0-32191 GCF_963971535.1 Notolepis coatsorum
ACTAGGTGGAACTAGAAAGGGGAGAACTAGGGAACAGGAACTAGGTGGAACTAGAAGGGGAGAACTTGGGACCAGGAACTAGGTGGAACTAGAAGGGGAGAACTAGGGAACAGGAACTAGGTGGAACTAGAAAGGGGAGAACTAGGGAAACAGGAACTAGGTGGAACTAGAAAGGGGAGAACTAGGGAACAGAGGGGACTGAGGGCCGCGGAGGCGGGCTGGGGAACAGGGAGGAACTGGGAGGACTGGTGGAAATCATCTGGGCCGCTCTGCAGGACAGAGGAGATAGTTAATGCACAAAAGGGAAAAAACAGAGCAGGTGCAGAACAGTCCAAATAACAAAGTGAACAAAGTAATAATATCTTCGTGTGACAAACACACAGGGGGAGATGTAAAGTCCAAAAATACTATTCTAAGTGAGAACCAAAAACAGAGGCAATACGCTGGAAACAGCAGCGGGACGAGGGCAAGGGGCATTACGCTGAGTGAGTGACATCACAATCAAAACTCACCCAGGCGTATGCGTAAAGGTACAGGGACAGCTGCGGGAACGGGGGCAAGGGCACTACGCTGGGTGAGTGACATCACAATCAAACTCACCCAGGCGTAGGAACAGCAGCGGCGGGGTGCCGGCTGTCCGAGCCGAGGACAGAGTGGTGCAGGAACAGGCAGCGGGGCGAGAGCGTCGCCACCGGGGCGCCGGCTGTCCGAGCCGAGGACAGAGTGGTGCTGGAACAGGCGGCGGTGGCGAGGGTATCGCCACCGGGGAGCCGGCAGTCCGAGCCGAGGACAGAGTGGTGCTGGAACAGGCGGCGGTGGCGAAGGTGTCGTCACCGGGTAGCCGACTGTCGGAGCCGAGGAACAGAGTGGTGCGCCACTGCTTGAGTGCGCACCGGAACCGAGGGGACGCGTCGGGGTGCGTCTGCGAGGAGGAGTGTGCCAAGCACGAAGGTCTAGAAGATGCGCGTTGCGCGCTGGTCTGGAGAGCGTGCCAAGCTCGAGGGTTCTTGGAAGATGCGCGTTGCGCGCTGGTCTGGAGAGCGTGCCAAGCTCGAGCGTCCTTGGAAGATGCGCGTTGCGCGCTGGTCTGGAGAGCGTGCCAAGCTCGAGGGTTCTTGGAAGATGCGCGTTGCGCGCTGGTCTGGAGAGCGTGCCAAGCTCGAGCGTCCTTGGAAGATGCGCGTTGCGCGCTGGTCTGGAGAGCGTGCCAAGCTCGAGGGTTCTTGGAAGATGCGCGTTGCGCGCTGGTCTGGAGAGCGTGCCAAGCTCGAGCGTCCTTGGAAGATGCGCGTTGCGCGCTGAGGACTGGAGAGCGTCTGCGCTGGTCTGGATGTGCGTCAGGACGAACAGCTGCGCGGGGGTCTGCAGTGGAACGCTGGGGTGCCTCCCGTGGAAGTACAGGGAGCACAGACCAGTCTCCCCCACAGGCAACGGCGACAGCTGGCGAAGGCTGGAGCAAACATCTCGACGCCGGAGAATGGAACAGCATAGGCAGACAGAGGATCTCCCGAAGAGTCTAGATGTTTAGAGAATATGACTCGGCAAGTATACAACACGACCCCACGCCAAAACGAGGGGAAGCGCCCTGGTATTTAAAGCCCACAGGGGGACTAATTAGCCTGCCACCACAGGTGCGAGAGATAATAGAATATCAAACAGGTTGTGGCCACTAAGGGTAAGGAACGAGAGGGTGGGGGCTAGAGAGAGTGAGTAGGGAATTCCTAACAGTAGGCTTAAAGAAGACAGAGAAAAGGTAGTGAGCAGCGGGCAAAACCTCACAAGGGCTGTACGAATCACACATAAAGTGAGTTATCGAGAACACACAAATATATTATTTTTTAATCTAGAATAATTAAACTTGAAGTTGGTTAAGTTTCAAACAATGTTAATTATGTTTAGGGCAAGAAATAATACACTGCCAGAAAAACTACAAAATCTTTTTCATTTAGAAAGTGAGTTTAGTAGGAGGAAATTCAATTTAAACATCAGTTTGCACGTACCACACTTAAACAGATGTGTCCTTCAGTTATTGGTGTAAAGTTGTGGAATTCTCTCCATAGCGAGCTTAATTAAGGGATGTAATAGTGTTTGTTAATTAAAGAAAATTATAAAAAAAAAATATTTAGTCAGTATGAAAATCAAATGTGATCTGAATAGTGAGATCTTTTTGTTTTTTCTCTTCTTTCTTTTATTCTTTATTCGTTATCATTATTATTATTATTTAATTTTTTCTTGTTTAACTGTGGATTGTGTGTTTCTTTTATAATGGTATAAATGATTATTTGTGTAAATTAGGTTGTATGCGGACCATTAAGTAAATACTTGTTAGTTTAGGAATAAGGGGCATGGTAACTATAAGATTTTGTCCATGGAATGTTATTTATGATTGTGTAATGAGGAAACTCTGATTGTATGATTCCATGTGGCAAATAAAACTCTGAACTGAACTGAACTGAACCACAGTAACTATCCTAACGGTGAAATTGAGAAATGATGTGTTAAGAAAAGTAAGTGTTTCGACTGTGTGTCGCAGGTAGAAATGTGGTAATGCACTTATTTTCATGAAGCCATTTGTATGCCTAAAAAAACCAATGACCAGTGATTTGACCTATGACCCAACAAATGCAGATACTGCACTCTGCCTGTGTATTACCTTAAACAGTTATATGGGTAACGGGAAAGCAAAGTAGTATATATATACTCAAACCTAGTTCTTAGATGTAATCCGTTCTTGTTATAATACTGTAGTAATCAATATATTATGAATCAGATCTAGCCAATCTCTAAATTGTTCTAATACTTGCCGTATAGCTGACTATATCAAGTCGAGGTTATATAAATGATTACTTGGCTACATAGTGTGCCATGTAAGATTATTGAGCCTATCTGCTCCTAGTAAGAAAACTAAAATATAAACATATTTATTCATGAGGGTTACAACGCCCTGTGGCGGTTAAGGAAGGATGACTCAGCCAAAGGTAGAGAAAGAGAAAGAGAGAGAGAGAGAGAGAGAGAGAGAGAGAGAGAGAGAGAGAGAGAGAGAGAGAGAGAGAGAGAGAGAGAGAGAGAGAGAGAGAGAGAGAGAGAGAGAGCGAGAGAGAGAGAGAGAGAGAGAGAGAGAGAGAGAGAGAGGAGAGAGAGAGAGAGAGAGAGAGAGAGAGAGAGAAGGGTGGGGGGGGGGGGAGAGAGAGAGAGATAACTAAATCTGTTTCAGTCAGTCCCAAAGCTGGCACCATAAGTACACTATACTCTGTGGGTTGCCTTGGCCCGGTACAATCCAAAGCTTCAGAAAACCAAGCAGAGCGCCATTGGGTTTTGATTTTGCAGTTATTGCAATTTTTACACCCCATTCTGTCTAGAACAGAACAAGATTGAACAAGTTTAACAGTAAATCCATGCTCCAGTGTAGCTACTCCTGTGGTATTAGATTCCCCAAACACTATTCCTATCTCAATCTGGAATCATCATAACGCCTAAGCAACGTCTTCATGGTATCCTGTCTTACTGTTTTTCAACGATGCACACATTCACTACAAACGTGCAGCATGATTTAAATCATCCGAAATGACCTAGATTCCCCGTTCCAGTTCGAATGCGGCGCAGGAACACCAGATGTGTGCCGTGAACGGCAGGTTACATATCATCTGCTACCCAGGAAAGTGGCATGATAAATACGTACTAAGCGCGGCCATTATTTCATAAACAAACAATGCGACGCAGGTGTTGCTTCAGGGACCCTGGTGAAAATTATGCCAATTCTTTACCGCTTTAGTAAACACTCGAATCATTTCTACTAGGGTACGGAAATGAAGAGATAGCCTTTATTCAATTCACCTCGAACAATGGTATTCTCTCTATTACTTCAGGGAACAAACAGATAAAGGGGGGAAACAGAATGCGAGGCTTCCCACGGTAATCTGATGAATCTGTTAACATGAAAGGGAAAACATTGCGTTTCGAGAATTTTAACTCTTTTAGTCAGTAAATCGACATCCTTTTTTCCCACTGCTGTTCAAAAATGAATTATTCGGAAAACAGCCGTGTTCTAAATCGCAGACAACTAAAGAAAATCCCATTGGGAGGAATCTCTAGTTTTAACGTCGACTTCAATAATAATAATAATAATTCATTACATTTACACGCTCATCTAGACACTCAAGAAATTGCCTCCTTCACCACCACTGGTAGCAACCTTGGGCTACACAGGCTCAATGGCTGCCATACACTGGCACCACACATCACTCTACACACTGACTACCATACACTGGCACCAGGCACACATCACACTACACACTGACTACCATACACTGGCACCAGGCACACATCACACTACACAATGGCGGCTATACACTGGCACCAGGCACACATCACACTACACAATGACTACCATACACTGGCACCAGGCACACATCACACTACACACTGACTACCATACACTGGCACCAGGCACACATCACACTACACACTGACTACCATACACTGGCACCAGGCACACATCACACTACACACTGACTACCATACACTGGCACCAGGCACACGTCACACTACACAATGACTACCATACACTGGCACCAGGCACACATCACACTACACACTGACTACCATACACTGGCACCAGGCACACATCACACTACACAATGACTACCATACACTGGCACCAGGCACACATCACACTACACACTGACTACCATACACTGGCACCAGGCACACATCACACTACACACTGACTACCATACACTGGCACCAGGCACACGTCACACTACACACTGACTACCATACACTGGCACCCGGCACACATCACACTACACACTGACTACCATACACTGGCACCAGGCACACATCACACTACACAATGACTACCATACACTGGCACCAGGCACACATCACACTACACAATGGCTGCTATACACTGGCACCAGGCACACATCACACTACACACTGACTACCATACACTGGCACCAGACACACATCACACTACACACTGACTACCATACACTGGCACCAGGCACACATCACACTACACAATGGCTGCTATACACTGGCACCAGGCACACATCACACTACACAATGGCTGCTATACACTGGCACCAGGCACACATCACACTACACACTGACTACCATACACTGGCACCAGGCACACATCACACTACACAATGACTACCATACACTGGCACCAGGCACACATCACACTACACAATGGCTGCTATACACTGGCACCAGGCACACATCACACTACACAATGACTACCATACACTGGCACCAGGCACACATCACACTACACAATGACTACCATACACTGGCACCAGGCACACATCACACTACACAATGGCTGCTATACACTGGCACCAGGCACACATCACACTACACACTGACTACCATACACTGGCACCAGGCACACATCACACTACACACTGACTACCATACACACTGGCACCAGGCACACATCACACTACACACTGACTACCATACACTGGCACCAGGCACACATCACACTACACACTGACTACCATACACTGGCACCAGGCACACATCACACTACACACTGACTACCATACACTGGCACCAGGCACACATCACACTACACACTGACTACCATACACTGGCACCAGGCACACATCACACTACACACTGACTACCATACACTGGCACCAGGCACACATCACACTACACACAATGGCTGAGCGGCTCAGGAGACAGGGATTGATATCAGCCAATTAAGGGGAAGTGATGATTAGGTGGCCTTGATGTCAGAGACCTGATTGGTAATTTGGCCAGGAACGTCAGGGAACCCCCTACTCTTTACGATAGGCATCATGGGCTCTTTAACGACCGAATTCAGACAGTTCAGTTCAGTTCAGTTCAGTTCAGTTCAGTTCAGTTCAGTTCAGTTCAGTTCAGTTCAGTTCAGTCATATGGGTAAATTATGAATTCTGGAACCCTATCCTCTAGGGGTGTAATGGTACACAAAAACCACTGTACGGTACGTACCTCGGTTTTGAAGTCAAGGTTCGGTACGGGTTTTCGGTACAGTGGGGGAACGTTTGGTTTTCCATGTTCCACTCAGGGGTGATGTAGTGTGCAGTAACTAATTGTGTAATTGGGGGGAAGAAATACAAAACAAAAAATTGCTTTTCATTTATCTATTTATTTATTTAACTGTATTAAACAATATAAAACGAATTGGCCATCATTTACTGAGCAAACTAAGGCTTACTGTTGTAACCTACTAATAACACTTCAAGTAAATCTGAAGATTATTATATAGCAGATGCCTTGGATAAGTCGTGGACAACTGTAGCGTGTGCTTGTTTATACAGAGCTGGAATGACTTGCTGGCTGAAATACGGACGAGAGGGAACTAGGTAGCGTGGTTCTATTACCTTTAACATGTGCTTAAACCCAGTGTTCTCGACAACAGAGTATGGTCGCAGATCTGCTCCTATAAAAACACCTATGGCGTTTGTTATTGCTTTGGCCCGGTCTGAATTAATAGCGAGTGTAAAGGCAATCCTTGCCTTGAGGCTCCAGGTAATGTGTTGTTAGTCCGACACGCTCCGAATTGCAGTCCAAAAGAAAAGATGACGCTGATCCGATGTACTTTGTCAAAACAAGCAGGATTTATTGGAAAGCGAATCACAACAGCCCCAATAGCTGCCTACCACTATAAAACAAGTGAGTGGTTAGGGGGAATGTGGGGAAAAAGGGGAGTTGACCAGGTAAGTCTCCATCTTGGAATTCATTATGACATATATTAATAAACACAAAGCACAAATACCATAATAAACTATATGACTAATGGGGCAATAAAGATACAATTTATCATCATAGGATTTGGCTCCTGCAGCGAGATGCTGCTTGAATGCCACGGGGAGCTGGGTCTGTTTCTTCCTTGTACCAGTGATATTCACATTCGGGTGATGCCGTTTCAAATGCGTGATAAAGTTCGACGTACTGCCAACGACATACCCGATCTCAGTTGAACAATGCCGGCACGTAGCTTTTGTGCGATCCACCTGTCTTTGTCCATCGTTAACTGGGAATCCGAAATGATCCAAAACGGGAGACTTGAATGTTGTGGGAGCATCTTCTAGCTCTGGCTTGTCAGTTAGTATTGCACTCGCCATACTAAGGCTAATATGCTATGCTGAATTACAGCTATCGTTCAGCGTGGCTGCGTGGGATGAACAAACAACATCCGGTTAGTTGTGCACGTTATATTTGGGACGGGGGGATTTAAGTTCTGCAAAAAAAGGTTCCGTACCGTTGCAATCGTTCGGTGCACAGCGCGTACTGTACCTGAGGACCACATTGAGGCGGTACAGTACGGATACGCGTACCGTTACACCCCTACTACACAGCCATTCGGTACGGTACGGTACACACTGAAACAGTTTGGTTTGGTACGGATGTACGTGTACCTTTACACCCCTACTATCCTCTATTTCATACTTTTCCATGTTGTACGACAAGGTAGAGCCCTTTTTCAGCACGGTCCATGCTGTTCTTCATACAGGATATACCTGCAGCTCTGGCTAATTAGCTACACAACTCATGTAGAGTTAATGGGGCCACACTCCAAGCCCTGAAATGAATGCTGAAGCCTACTCAACACAGCGCAGTATTAGGACAGTGAAACCTTTTTGTGGGTGGTTGTTTTGGCTCCATACTCCAGCACATTGAATTTTCAATGGACCAATGGACAATGTGGTTAAAGTGCAGAATTCCTTCTTTAATATGAGGGTGTTCACATCCATATCGGGTGAGAGATTTATAGGAATTGTAGCCCTTTTATTATACACAGTGCCCATGCCCTGTAAGTAGGGATGCACATGGGCCTTAAGTGGTTTGACCTGTTCCCACATGTGGTCATGCGGCCAAACATTTAGTTTAGGCCTCCGGCCTAGTTTGTTTTGTTATGTTGTTTTGTAATACAGACACATTGGTTTAAAGCATAACAGGTTATGTAGAATTAAAGTACATGCATTTGTTGATAAATACCGTTTGTCTGTGCTCCCACTTGGTTCCTTGTAGGATCTCTGGCTGCCCAACGAGAACTGGGAGAGGCCAGGGCCTTTTCTGGAGGGGAGATTCGGAAGGAACCAAGTGTGGTAGAGTACAGGGGGGGGGGGGGTGTTATGTACTAGAGGCCTGGTCACTCCTGTGTCACCAGGGCAGGCAGGTGAGGGCTGCCAATTAGCCAATTAGTGCTGATTGGTTACCTGCTGGGGAGCTTCAAAGGCAGACCCAGAAACACACATGCACTGTCTGTGCCTAGTGAAAGAGCTGTCAGGTTCTTACAGTCCTTGTCCGTTGGGTTACCAGTACATTAGTTTATAGTTATATTAGTAGTTCCTTGTTTTAGTAGCATTTTTGAGTTAGAGCACAGGGTTTTGGTGGTGATTACACATAGGTTGCGTACCCATGAGCCAGGGTCGTAACAATTGGGCGCTCGTCCGGGATCTTTTACCCCTAGAACTTTGTTTGGTGATTTTTTTTTGTGGTGCACGGGGTGTCATCATATTATGGTTTGGGTGGTGTTCGTTACACATGGTGTAACGTGGGGGCTGAGCCATTTTCATCAAACAGGTGAGTATGCCGTATTTGTTTGTAATTTGATGTGACTACTTATGCTGTTAAAATATATAGTTTAGTAGGCACCACATGTAGATAGGGATATTATTTTCTGGTTGTTGGTTAGCGTCCGGTGCACCGCGTACTCCTGGGGCGGTCAATGAAATGATTGTATATGATCTTTGACTGGTAGCAGGTGTGGTTGAAGAAAGTTAGGTCTACAGGGCATTAGTTTAAGGGTAGGTAGGTTAGGGCGGCCAGGAAACAGGTAGTGTGGTAGGGCTTGATTTAGTGTTTCTTAGGGTAGACATGTGGTAGGCCGGGGTTTTCTGCAGTTTAGACGTAGAAGCATATGTGGTCACATCAGGTTAGAAGGCGCACCTGTTTGGAATATTTTGTTGGATTTATTTTGTTTGTTTAAGTGTTTGGTGAGCATACCTGGTAGCACCTAACACCCTGCGTGTATGACACGTCTATTTAGGGTGGGTGTGTTTTTTTTATTATTTTTGTTTGTTTGTTTGTGCAACCTGGAAAGGTGCGCTCCGTAGAGCTCACATTTCCACCGCGTTCCCTTCTGGTTGTTATTGTTGGCAATTAGCATTATTCATGGTTCTTCAGTGGTTCTTCGTTGTTCTTCAGTGGTTCGTTGGGGGGGTCTTCGTGGTTCGTTAGTGGTTCTTCGTGTCTGTGAGGTTGGGTGTGTAGCTTGGGGTGTCTAGTTCAGTGACAATGGCTTCCATCAGGGACTTTGTTGATCGCCCGTCTCATGACTTATTTGACAAATTTTCCAAAGAACAACTGCTCAAGCTTGCTGTGCACTACAAGGTCGAGCTTACTCCCAGTGAGAAACGTTTGAAACCATCTGCCTTAGGTGCTTTGCGGGTTTTGCTCATTAGGGAACAGGTGCTTGAGGAGAGGGTGGAGGAGCCTCCATCGTCTGGCGCGTCTCCGCTATTACCTGGTGTAGAGGGTGAGTGGAGGATTAGGGAGTTGGAGTTTAGGGAAAGGCAGCGAGAGCGTGAGGAGAGGAGAGAGGAGCGTGAGCTTAAGGAGAGAGAGAGGAGAGAGGAGCGTGAGCTTAAAGAGAGGAAAGAGGAGCGGGAGCTTAAGGAGAGACAAATGTTGCTGGAGGAGAGACAAATGTTGCTGGTGCACGAGCGTGCGCAGAAGGAGCTTGAGTTTAAGCATGCTGCCTTACAGGCGGGTGCTCTGCAGCCAGAGTCACGTTCCGGGTTTGATGTAGGCAGGAATATTAGGATGGTGCCACCATTTTTTGAGAAAGACGTGGAAAGATATTTTCCCCTTTTTGAACGGGTGGCAACCACATTGAAGTGGCCTGATACCGCCTGGACACTGCTGCTACAATGTGTTTTGGTTGGTAGGGCACAAGAAGCCTACACTGCTCTGTCCCTTGAACAAAGCGCTGATTATGAGCTGGTTAAAGCTTCCATTTTGAGGGCTTATGAGTTGGTCCCTGAGGCCTATCGTCAGCGTTTTAGAGGTTATCGTAGGTCCGAGGGGCAGTCTTATGTTGAGTTTGGAAGGGAGAAGGAGAACCTGTTTGACAGGTGGTGCACTTCTCAGAAGGCAGAGTCAAGAGAGCAGCTTAGGCAGTTGATTCTCCTAGAGGAATTTAAAAGATGTGTTCCTGATACCGTTTCCACACATCTAAATGAGCGTGGGGTATCGAAGATAGGCGACGCCGCTGTCTTCGCCGATGAGTTTGTGTTGACACACAAGTCCGTGTTTTTGGAGGACTACCGTGTTGAGTCCGGGGATAGGCGTCCTGTTCAGGGGGGCCGTTTCCCAAAACCTGTGTCTGCTGGTCAATTAACTTCACCTCCTAGGCGGGGTGGTTCTGCTGGTGCATTCCCAGAAGGGATTATCTGTTTTTACTGTAAGGAACCTGGTCATATCGTTGCTGGATGCCCGGTGCTTGAGCAGAAAAATTTCAGAACCGTGGCTCTGGTAGAAACCATATGCAGGACGCCTATGCCAACGTTAGATGGGGATGGGGAAGGTATCAAACGTGTGGACAAAGAGCTCGAGGGTTCCTCAAGGTTTAGGATGAATGGATTTGTTTCCCTGACTAATGCACTAGAGTCCAAACAGGCTATAACAATTTGGAGAGATACCGGTGCTTTTCAGTCCCTCATTCTGGAGGGGGTTTTGCCATTTTCATCAAACTCTTCTTTGCATTCCGATGTCGTTGTTCAGGGCTTTGGGGGTGGATTTGTGGATGCACCTTTGCATGAGGTCATGCTCAATTCTCCCTTAGTATCAGGCAATGTTGTTGTGGGGGTATGTTCTCACATTCCCATAAAGGGGATGTCCTTCATTCTAGGGAATGATTTGGCTGGTGACAAAGTGTTGGCTACTCCGGTTGTAACTCCCATTCCTGTGGTTTCTGAGGTCTCTAATGAGCTGGCACAGAAACATCCAGGAGTGTTTCCGGTGTGTGCTGTGGCACAAGAAATGTCAAAGGACAAAAGTGATGTTGTTGATACTTCGACTTGGGACATTACACTTAGTGACACATTCTTTGTTGAATTAAAAGGTGCACCTGTTGAGAATTTTGGAAAGCACACTGTGGATGTACCTCTGCATAATTATTCTCTTGATTGTGGTTTTGTGTTAGGCCCGGTGGTGAAACCAGAGTTGACAGGCGTGCCGGAGAAGCATGTGACAGGAGATGATATGGCAGCGCAGTGTCTCAAGGTCTTCCCAGCCTGTACGGTGGCTGAGGCCACGAACGAATTGGAGGAGGAGTGTGGGAAGAATGCTATGAGAGGTGCTGTTTTTTCATGTGACACCGTTCTAGTTGGAGGGGCTACTAAGCTTGATTTAGGCTGCCAGCCTTCCCACAATAGCTCTATTGTCCCTAATGTTTCACTTGTGGGCAGGGATGGTCCCAGTATGTCAGTTGATGATTCTGACATTGATCCACATGTCCACACTGATTCTCTGCCATGCACTAGGTGTGATGGTCACCCTAGTTACCTGTGTCCTGTGGAGCAGGAGCCGCCTTCGCGACCTGGTCTGTTGAGTGGCAGCCATTTTGATTTTGATCAGGACAAAGTTATTTTGGGTGACGCCATTTTAGATGGTGTTCCAGACGTTATGCTGGCTGTCGTACTGCCAGGTTCCCGGTACACTGGGGCTGTATCTGAGGCGGTACAGCCTACTCTGGATGTTCACGGTGTGCAGTATCCTGAACTGCCAGTGCCAGGTGGGATGGATATGGGTGCGGTGGTGGTATCAGAGATTTATGGTTTTGTTGTGCTGTGGTCTGTTCTGTTAAGCGCAGTTCTCAGGTTGATTTTGGTTTGCAGTATAATTTTGACAGATCGTATCGGTGGTCGTGTTCGACAGGGGCCGACCCGGTTCTTGCCTTGAACCATTTTTATGTTTACGTTGGATCCTCCAGTTTGCCCCTTGTTGTGTATACAGACCATAACCCTTTGGTTTTTCCTCGCAGCATGGTGAATTCGAACCATCGTTTGATGCGATGGAGTTTGTTCCTCCAGGCGTATAACTTGGATATTCGCCACATTCGTGGGAGGGACAACGTGCTAGCAGACGCCCTCTCACGATCATAGTGCCGGTGTTTGTGGTACCCGTTATCGCTGTTGTGGTAGTGGCCCTGACAACTAAGGGGTCACAGTTGGTTTTTGTTTTGTTTATGGGTTGTTGTGTAGTGGTTGCCTCTTGGGCAACCAGTTTGGTGGGGGAGGTGTTATGTACTAGAGGCCTGGTCACTCCTGTGTCACCAGGGCAGGCAGGTGAGGGCTGCCAATTAGCCAATTAGTGCTGATTGGTTACCTGCTGGGGAGCTTCAAAGGCAGACCCAGAAACACACATGCACTGTCTGTGCCTAGTGAAAGAGCTGTCAGGTTCTTACAGTCCTTGTCCGTTGGGTTACCAGTACATTAGTTTATAGTTATATTAGTAGTTCCTTGTTTTAGTAGCATTTTTGAGTTAGAGCACAGGGTTTTGGTGGTGATTACACATAGGTTGCGTACCCATGAGCCAGGGTCGTAACAGGGGGGATTTTCATAACGAGAGGGGAATAGGTTTATGAAGCGCCCTAAACACTGTTTAGTGTTTGGTGATGATAGAACATGATGGAGTAATGTATCCATGTTGTCCAGAGTTATTGGATGTGTAAATTGATGTCTGTATTGATTAATTGATTGTTTGTTTTTGGTTTGTCCCTGTAGGAGGAGCTTCCAGCATAAAGCCAGGGATGGAGGCTCCTCTCGGGAAAAAGTAGTGACAGGCTTGGAAGCGAGACACAGCCGTACTAAGACCTAGGTCCCTTAGCCAAGGGCCTAGTTGTTAGTGATGGCGAGATGAAGCTTCATGAAGCATTGAGGCTTTCCATCCAATTGTACCACATATGTGTCGAAGCTTCATGGTGCATTTGCTCTACTGTGCCATCAAGTGGACAATAAATGTAGAACAGGCAGAGTGATGATGATGCCAATAAACAAATAATAATGTGTCTGTTTTTCTAACAGAATGATGGCAGGGACAGAGGAGAAAGTGCTTGTGTTACTACAACATTCTATAATTTAATATAGTGTGTTTTTCTAACAGAATGATGGCAGGGACAAGTGCTTGCTTCATTCATTTTTATTCAGAAAAAGCAACTCAAAATCGACATGCCATCCTGCATTTGGATCATACAGATGTGATCAGATTAGGCACAGCAATTTAGACATTACAGCAAGTTTATATGTAACGGAGATGATATCATATGGTCACCTTTTTTGCGTTGTGTTTAACTTTCTTCGATGCCCCGAGGGAGTTTAGAACCCGGGTCTGCCGTGACACGGGCGACAGGCGACAGCACAGACCGCTACACCAAGGTGAATTCACTCTTCATGACGTGTAAAGTGTGTCTTTTTAAGTGGAGTGAGTTTAACTCGCAGTACCGCTACTCGCCAGTCACTTCACAACGCTTGAAGTCCATCGTGACTGACAGTGCCTCGCGCTACCATCTGTTATATATATATATGTTGGGATTATTAGGATACACATTTATTTGTCTTTCCCAGTACTCCACGGGATTCTCCAACGCAAAGAAACTCGTAATGAATTCCTATGTCGACACTTGTGTTGCGGGGATGTTCCGGGGAACATAGGGATGTTCCCGTGTTGGAGACGCGTTGCGCACCAACCCCGAAGCCATTTCCTGAATCAGTGACGCGGAGTGAGGCTTCGGGGGCGGTACCCCCCGGAGTGGGGCTTCTGG
This sequence comes from Notolepis coatsorum, assembly GCF_963971535.1. NCBI lineage: Eukaryota > Metazoa > Chordata > Actinopteri > Aulopiformes > Paralepididae > Notolepis > Notolepis coatsorum. The sequence continues at coordinate 13,829 of NW_028172242.1, forward strand.
GGCGGTACCCCCCGGAGTGGGGCTTCTGGGGCGGTACCCCCCGGAGTGGGGCTTCTGGGGCGGTACCCCCCGGAGTGGGGCTTCTGGGGCGGTACCCCCCGGACCGAGGCTTCGGACGTCATCAGTACGTCACCTGATACGCGCTTCGATACAGGCTCCACTTAAAAAAAGCTGGATTGCTCGACACAAGCTCCGGAGCCTCGCTTCAAACGTCACATCACTACTAGTTGTTTATATTTGTTAAAAGAAAGTTTAATCATTTTGTATTATTTTTGTATTTATGTTAAAATATGTTTTTTCCCGTTTTTTCCCACTGGGGAGCAAAAGAACAAATAGAATAAAAAACCAACCACTGGGTGATGGCAACCTGACTCGGACTGCATTTTTCCTTCGCTTGGCCGCCTCCTCACACACAGCCACCCCCCATCTCTGGGGACCAATTGTAATTGTACAAATGAACATGAATTTAAATTGAGTTGTCATATTTACAGCAGACTTACAGACTGCACTGTACTGTACTTGGGGAGCAGGTTTCAGCATTAATATTCAGGGATGTATTTCAGCATGGCCCCATTGACTTTATGTGGACTATATATTGGACTATATATTGGGCTATATATTGGACTATATATTGGACTATGTATTGGACTATATATTGGACTGGTCTATATATTTGTATTAGTGCTGTCAATAGATAAAAAAAAAGTTAACTAATTAATCTCACAATTTTCTGTAATTAATCTAGATTAAAAATAGCATTTTTCTACTTAAAACCGAAGGTTGTAACAGATATTTACTTGAGTAAAATCATGGAATTAATGTAAAATCAACACAAAGAAAGTATATTTAGATTCAAAGACTATTTTAATAGCTTTCTTTGAATACAGTTTCTCACCTGTGAAATACAAATGTTCAACAAAACCATCAACATTGACTCAGCTAGACCTCTCTCTTATATCCGCAGCGCTAAACTCACTCCATAGATTAATCTAGATTAAATCATTTAAATTAATCTCCAAAGTTAAAGCATTCATTTTCACAGCGCTAATTTGTATATACAATCACAACTCTTCATACTTGTTCATACTTCACTGTTCATACTTTTTTGCACAGCCCTGCTAAATATTCCCTCCCACTGTATTGTTGTTTTTATTCTAATTAGTGTATTATACTTGACCACATTGTGCACAGTTGTACAGCCCAGGCCTATTTAATAATACCTTTTATATATTCTATTGGGCTTCTATGTTCATTTAGTTTATATTCCATTTTATTGTATTCCACCTTTTTATTTGTTATTCTACCATAATTGTCTGTCCGTCAATGTCGCACCAAAAACGAACCAAATCAAACTCCTTGTGTGTGAAAACGACTTGGCGATAAAGACCTTTCTGATTATCATGTGCGTTATGTGGCTAGCGAGCGAGCTGCAGGTATCCAGTATGGTGGACAGCGGGGATAGCGCTGACAAATGACAAATGACCAAAGCTGTAAAGGAATGTGAATCACTACCCACGTTCAAAAACACTCTCAAAAAACACCTAAGGGAGACTGCAACTCGAAACTGGCCCCTGTAAATGTCCGAACACAACCCCCTCCAATGTACAGTAAATTACCAAGTATGGTCTTGTCAATAATCCAATGTACAGTGTTGTTTGTACAGTTGTACAGTGTCCCCCACCCACCCCTCCTACCCAACCCCCCACTCCTACCCAACCCCCCCCCCCCCCAACCACCTCCAATGTACAGTCCCCCCCCACCCCCACCTACCCAATCCAATGTACAGTTTCTACGCCTAATGTATATACTCTTTTCTTTCTGGACTCTTTTTGTATCACAAACAGTACTGTAATTGCAAATCTGGTATGTCATAAATGTATAGATGTAGCAGTACTGTACTACTGTCTATCTGTATGTCATGTATGTCATATATGTTACGATGAATTGAAAATGGGGGACCCTGATGTAAACAAGACGAAAGTCTTTCTCTGGTCTGCATCCCCTTAACAATTGTATGTATTGAGCCGTACTGTATTGTACCCATTCTGCAATCTGTTAATAAAGTTTTCATTCATTCATTCATTCATCGACAACACCATTGGTAAGTATGAAATAGGGCTAGGGGACCAAAATTCTGAATGTACCCTTTAATATTTGGTGTGTTTTAACAGACCAAGTATCATTAATAATCATCATCAACATACAGACAGTGGGTAGATCGGCACTGATTCCAGAGTTAGCATACCGGTTGTGTTTACTAATGAATTGACTCCGAAGAGAACAACACTCAATTTAAGAGTTCACATACATCATTCCTACGGCCTAGGACAGTACAATCAATATTTATGAACATGAGCATCTCTCTCCCCCCGAGCCAGAAACCAGAGAGCTAAGACTTAAACGTGTGATGTCATCAATCATAAAGTCTGGAGCTGCTCAATGAGTTGGGAAAGATAGTAGAGTCAGGGGGAGAATCAGGCTCCACAACAGTGGGCAGGGACTGCTGCCAGACATCCAACTACTAGGAACCTAAAAGGACAATATATTACCTTATGCATACCGCACCTTATGTGAATACTGTATACATCAGATATATCTAGCATTTTAGTATTTAGCATTTTTTTATTATTATTATATATTAGATTAGTTATATAATTTTGGATTATTAGATTGCATATTGCATATATTTAGCATTTAGCATCTAGTTTTTATATATATATATATATATATATATATATATATATATATATATATATATATATTATATTATATTTAGATTATTGGATGAGATGAGATGATATACTGTAACTATTTATTGTAGGGCAAATATAACTGAGAGGGCATACATACCCTCATCTCACACCTTGTTGACCATTATGCACATGTCCAGAGTTAATTATGTTATGTTAAGTATATTGATTTGTTATATTGTTTACACTGCTTTTTACTACCTGTACCCCCCCCTCCCCCATGCTGCTATGATGCCTGAATTTCCTCAAGGGGATCAATAAAGGAATATCTAATCGTATCTTATTTTAAGAGTAATAAAGCAGGCGCTCTACAAGGATATGGCAAGTAGTCTAGGAATACAAAACACATTGTTATTCATATGAGTAAAAACAGTGACTGTCCAGCTCACTGATAATAGAAGTCCATGGTGGTGGCTGGCAGTCAGAAAAACCTCTGAGGCACTCTGATTATACAGTAATTAAGAAAATCCTTTATTACAGTAAATCATGGATGACAAAAATGACCAATGGTAATCCATTATTTAATAAAGGATTTTTTTTTTTTTTTTTTTTTTTATCAGAGTGCCTCTGATGTTTTTCAGACTGCCAGACACCACCATGGACTTCTATTGTCATTTATCTGGACTGTTTTTACTCATAGGAATAACATATACAGTAGTATGATTTCTTAAATTGAGCGGTATTCTCCTTTAAGTAATGCTAGATAGATAGATAGATAGATAGATAGATAGATAGATAGATAGATAGATAGATAGATAGATAGATAGATAGATAGATAGATAGATAGATAGATAGATAGATAGATAGATAGATAGATAGATAGATAGATAGATAGATAGATAGATAGATAGATCGATCGATCGATCGATCGATCGATCTATAGATCCAACCAGGAAATCCTTTGTGGGTCACGGGGGTTTTTACCACACTTTTTAGCTGCGACCAGCAGCTCTATGGCTCGCTCTGTTGATGGGTTGGTCCGCAAAAGTGTCCTCACCCTCTAAGCTTCACAGTTTTCCACCAAGGTTTGGCATGGAGGTCAAGTGCATGTGTGTGTGTGTGTCAAGATAAGGGACAGGGGGGTGGGGAAGGGCATTTGGCGGAGAGGGTGAAGCAGGAGGTTAAAAAGAGGGTGTGGGAGGAGAAATTTTATATTGTGGCCTTTGTGGCAGGAGTGGTTAACGCGACAGCTTTGGTTACGAGTAGAACGGAAAGGATCAAGTTGGTAGTTAAAGAGGCAATTCTGCACTTGGGTATGGAGGGTCTGAAGTGGGAGGAAGTGAGATAATCCTTCAGGATTATAAACTGCACTTCAGGATGGTGAAGGGAAAGGGGGCAGAGACCATACTATGGCAACCATACTAGCGTAGTATAAGAACTGAGGAGGGCGGGAAAGTCAAAAGAAGAAAGAAGAAGAAGAGCTCATCAAAAGAACTGTGGAGGGCAGTAATACGCCACGATGCGTCTACACTGCCGGAAATCTAAAGAAGAAGAAGAAGAGACCACCCCCACCTATATAGACCACTCCCCCTATATAGACCACTCCCCTATAGAGACCACTCCCCCATATATAGACCACTCCCCCATATAGAGACCACTCCCCCTATAGAGACCATTCCCCCATATAGAGACCACTCCCCCAGACATTGCCTTTCATTTTCATCTTAGAAATGAAAGGCAATGTTGTGGATCTAATGCAAAATATATATTTAGTTAATCAAATCAGTGAAGCCAGAGTTAAATGGAACACATGATGAAAGGGAACTAGCAGCCCAGAAAACGTGTTTTTACAACGTCAAGTAAAATGTGAAAATGGAAATTCTTCATGTTGCCTCAGTTTGGTTCTATTTAAGCTACATAAAGGCACAATGCAAACCCCAAGGCATTTGTATCTTGGTTTCTCAAACTATGGGTCGGGGTCTGCAGAGGGCCACCTTATTCCGGTGGGACCCCCACATGACAGTAGTGGTGATATGTTTCAAAGAGCCTGGGTCCCACAAGGAGAGCAAAAAACCTTCTGGTGACAATTCTGTCAAAGGAAATACACGTTTTGCTGCAGAAATCGAGAGTAAGCTGTCAAGGACTGACATGCTAATTAGCTACATCTGCGGGCAACACTGTGATTTGAAAGATAGTCATGCTTTTGCACCACAGGTGTGTTTAATTAAAGTCTGGATGATGGTGCGTAACAGTTATTTACAGGCCAGGACGTTATCAGTTGCATACGCATAATGATGGCGGCAACATGTGCTCCAGGTACTGTATAGCCTATTAGTCACATCCATTGCATGAACATTTACTGACGGTAGCGATTGTGTTCCAGGGATTAGCCATATGCTATGTCATGGGGGAAAACACAGCTGCTACTGTATATGGCTCGTCAAAGCCTTGAATGCAAAACATGATTTTTTTTTATATTTAGCAAGTGAAAGGAGCATGACGCCCTTCGAGGTGATGATTTGGGGACTTGCAGAGAGAGAGAGAGAGAGAGAGAGAGAGAGAGAGAGAGATAGAGAGAGAGAGAGAGATATGGGGGTTCATCACAACAATCCTGTCATCACATCAAACATTTTATTATTTTCAGCCTATTTTTAAACTGAATCAAACCGCACTTTTTTACTCCATCTATTCTATTTTATTATTTGTATTACTGATCCTAATGTGAAACACTGTTATTTACCCTACCTTGCTACCTCTCTATCTTTATTATGCTCGCTTATGCCTGTATCTGTTGTGAAGCACTTTGAACTGCAATTTCTGTATGAAAAGTGCTATAGAAATAAAGTTATTGTTATTATCACCAGAAGCACCTATACATCACCTGCACACACACACACACACACACACGTCAACTAGAACGTCCACGAATGAGTGAGCGTCCACAATTTGCGACGTATGGTGGCAGGCAGTCTGCAGCGCCGTGGGGAAAATTAAACACTTTGGTAGAGACACCTTGGAAGGTGCCAAGTGATTTTTCACAGCCAGCGAGTGAGTCCCCACTGACTTCCACTAGCACTGCTAATAAAAGTCAATCATTTCTGATTCCCATATCAGGAAGGAAGTATTGTATAGTATAGTTTAGATACACTAAGTATAAAAATGGCGGAGTTAAAATTGTAAATTGTACAGTAGTGTACATAGGAACCAGTTTCTCAGGAACTTAGCATGTCTTTTTTATCATGCACATCTTGTGTCGTACCTATTTTTTCTATGCCTATTTTTATTATTGTATTTTGCACAATCGATGCGGGCGTGACCACCCACATTTCACTGTATGCCCTGGTATGTATGTGACAAATAAACCTCTTGATTCTTGATCTAAAAAAAGCCAAAACACAGATGGAAAGTATGTTTTTGGATGGGAAGAAATAACCTCCAACGCGTGGCAAATTAGCATTGATTTGGTATCAAACTAGACAAGGGGGTTCTGGCAATGCGACTACAATGTCGGCCTTTCTTTCACTGCCAATGTATTCACTGTTTGTATTCACCGCTAACATGTACACATGATCATCGACACAAGTATGGTACTAGGCACGCCTGTAGGGAAACGTTCACACTGCTACTACCAAAAACCAATGCAGCAAAGAAAACTGTGTTATATAGAGCCATGTCATATTGGAACAAACTGCCAGTACATCTTACACAGATAACCAGTGAGATAAGTTTTTAAAAATCATTTGAAAACAGCATTGAGAGAAAAACACAGATACTGTAGTGTACACGATATGACTGTCTGAGAGTTTAATCCCTTTTATTGTATTTTCTGTGATCTAATACTCTGTTTGTGTACTGTAATGCTATTTGGAATTATTTTTATATGTAGGAATATTGGAATATATTTTTAAATGTATGCTACTATAATTTGTTGTATGTATGTACTGTTTTTGTTACCTCCTCTCCTTTCCTTTCCTTTCCTTTCCTTTCCTTTCCTTTCCTTTCCTTTCCTTTCCTTTCCTTTCCTTTCCTTTCCTTTCCTTTCCTTTCCTTTCCTTTCCTTTCCTTTCCTTTCCTTTCCTTTCCTCTCCTCTCCTCTCCTCTCCTCTCCTCTCCTCTCCTCTCCTCTCCTCTCCTCTCCTCTCCTCTCCTCTCCTCTCCTCTCCTCTCCTCTCCTCTCCTCTCCTCTCCTCTCCTCTCCTCTCCTCTCCTCTCCTCTCCTCTCACCTCACCTCACCTCACCTCCTCTCCTCTCCTCTCCTCTCCCCTCCCCTCCCCTCCCCTCCCCTCCCCTCCCCTCCTCTCCTCTGTAGATCTTGACCCAGGATGATTGGAACAAGGTGTTGTATAACGGCATGGCCTCCACCACTCCTGTGGCAGCGCTCTACTTCATCGCCCTCATGACCTTTGGTAACTACGTTTTGTTGTGTGTGGACCCCAGGAAGACTAGTTGTTGCTGCTGTGATGACTAATGGGGATCCGTGATAAAGATAAAGAATGGGGCTTTTGCAGAATTTGTCTCTTGGTGACATCAACGGTAGGCTCTTGGCTTTAGTGTCTAGCTTTGCGAGATACATCTACAGTACATGTCCACCGATCAAGACTGAGCGGTCTGAGTTAATTATAATCACTACGCATTCCCTTTCAGAGTGGATACGGCCTTCAAGTGATATGAAAGAGACTTGATGCCAAGAGATTGCTATTCACTTTAATCATCCATACAATTCCTCACTTCAGTACTCGAGTTGCCCGACGGAACCAATGAAAATCGACATCAAATAATGGAATATAAAATGTTAAAATGTAATTTGCAGGACATATTTCAAATGTATCTTTGTAGTCACCCTATACAGTGGGATTTGCAGGGCAGGGTTATAAAAAAGAAATTGGTATACGAAGATTGTGGTGACCAGAATGTATTTTTTGCCTGGTAATTTTTCATCATCAAGATGTCCAATAAACAACATGAATAATTATTGATAATTTGATCATGTTTATTTGTAATTATTAATTAGACTCATCCCAGTGGCCGCGAAAGTGTTAAAGGAGACGTGTCCGGCCCATGGGGACATTAACGTGTGTTGTCGGGCCTTACAAATAAATTTGATTTGATTTGATTTAAGCACTTGTGTTTACAACTTGGACGGCCGTTTTAAGTGCTGCCTCCTGCTGGTGAACTTTACGACTTCATCACTTGAAACACCATTACTGTTCCTCTTTATCACTCGATGCGTGTCTAGATCCCACTGTCCAGAAGGACGGGGATTGTCAGTCAAGCTGAGAAGAATGTTCACCTAACACGTTGTTTATAAACCACATAACCTTAACTTAACCTCTGCCTACAAATTGAAATTGATTTAAAAACGTCCTTCTGAGCAACGGGATCTTGGACACTGCTTTCTCAGATTGCTCGTCTCACATCAAGAGAACACTCTGATGGTATAATAATAAAGAAACCCTATAGCGAAGGGTCCAAAGTGTCAAATGTGACGGTCACAGTGCGTTGCATCACGGCACAGCTTTCTCACACGCCGTACAGAGAGATGGGCGACATACAATACGCTGCTTAGAGTTCAATCAATCACATGCATTGTTCAACGACTGAAATCTATACAGCGTCACCCCTCTGCTGCTCTCACAATGATCAAGTGCCGATGATCTGTGCTACTTTGCCGGTTAAGGTTCAACCAAATTCCACTTGGCATAATAATAATAATAACCGGGGGGCCATGTTGAATTTGGTTTAACCCATAACCTGCCAAGTAGCGTGAATCATCGGCACTTGACCATTGTGAGAGCAGCCAAGAGGTAAAGCTTCACTTGTTGAGCAGTGCATACTTGACTCAACTCCAAGCAGCACATAGGGGGCGACAGTGGCTCGGGAGGTAGAGCAGTCGTCTGGCAATCCGGAGGTTCCCGGTTAGATTCCCGCTCCTCCCGGACAGCGTGTCGAGGGCCATTTCATGTATGCACGAGAAAGGATAATAATGATGACCTATAGCGTTGATTTCAGGAAGATTCGATAATCAGCCGAAAAATGACAAAGTGTTTTGTGTATTCCACTAAAGGGCTATTATTATCGCGTCTTTCTCTGGAATTACTAGAAATCACCAAAACTATACTCGTATTCAAAACGGTATAAAACGGAAATGTACGGTTGAAAAAACAATCCGTTTTGTACATGTTGACTGCAAGCAACTCACTGATAATCGACGAGTGTATTAGACCCATAGCCATAATTTTTTTTTTTTTTTTTTTTTTATCCTAATTTAGTCGTTATGCCAATTCCCCCCCCTCCCCTACCTGGTTGTTGTTGTGTGCATGTTCCTCCTACTGGTCGGTACAAGGGAACCCTGAAGTCCACCACATGCTTCCTTCGACACATGTGGAGACAGCCAGTGACTCTCTTTTCACCTGGCAGCGAGGACTCTCATTGGTGAAGCGTAACGCGTGGGAGGTCACGCTGCCCTCACCATGTCCTGCCTTTTCGCTGAGCAGGCGCCCAGACCTGACCTGTAGGCGTCTGGCTGTTCACAACGCCAGATTACCACCCACGACTTGCCCTCCCCCTAACTCAGCCAAACGAGTTAGTATGACGACCGGCCCAAGCCGCAGGGCATGTATGACCGGAAACATCACTGCCTGGTATGGAAACAGCACGGCACAGGACAAGAAGGCCCTACAGAGAGTGGTGCGCTCAGCCGAGCGTACCACGGGTATGGCACTACCTCCCCTGCAGGTTCTATACAACAAGAGGTGCAAATCCAGAGCCTGCAGAATAATGAAAGACCCCCACCACCCCAATAACAGCCTGTTCATGCTGCTGAGGTCAGGCAGACGCCTGCGAACCCCAGCTACTAGGACAGAGAGGCTTAGGCTCAGCTTCTTCCCCCAGGCCATCAGAGCCTTGAACAATGAGCATTGAGTGCCACAGAACACTGAACTATCCACACACAAGCACACATGAGCACACACACGACACGCACGCTGTGCACGCTCACACACTAGCAGCCACTTTAACACTTTAACATGAGCGGGCACACACTCATGCCACACACACCCACTTATGGCCAAAAGGAAAGGCCACTTTAAATTAGTATAACAACAGTAACAGTGTATTGCACTACCAAAGCTACCTAGCATGTCCTATATGCTCTGTAAATATTTTTTATGTACAGATACCGAGATGTCACACCATGTTACCTGTTACCTGTTTATTGCACAATGTTGTTTTTATTGGATTCTATTATATGTTGTACCACTGTATTGCACATCGTTGCGGGCAAGACCACCCGCATTTCATTGTATACTTGTATGCCGTGACAAATAAAACTCTTGACTTGACTTGAATGCTGACTCCGGGAGTCGAGACCGCAGCCTCTTGCATTGGTGACGAGCACAATCTCCGCTACGCCACCCGACCGCCTCCATAGCCATAATTTTATTATCTCCCAGTCCTCCCATTGATCAAAGCGGCGGCGCTCTAGCGCCCTCTCGCGCACTTAAGCGCGGCGGTCAATGAGTTAACTGTCAACAGAGCAGATATACTTAGTCTCTTAGAAATAAATGGTAAATGGACTGCATTGATATAGTGATTTTATCCCAAGCACTTTACAACTTATGCCTCACACTCACTCACACGTTCACACACCGTTGGCGGAGGTGAACGAACATGCAAGGCGCCAACCTGCTCATCGGGAGCAGTTAGGGGCTAAGTGTCTTGCTCAAGGACACTTTGACACTTTGGCTGGAATCCAACCGCTCTACCTCTAAGCCACTTTTAGAATCTCTTTATTACCAAGTATGTTTTTTACATACTGTATGTCAGCAGCTTGTCCTCTTAACCCTTCCCAACCATGTATGATCAGTGGGCAGCCACAACCCAGTATCCATCCAGGGACCAGCATCAGTTATACTGCCAGGTTTTAAGGGCAAAGCCAGGAGTATGCAGCTAGCATGCATGTCTCTTATGGTGTGGGAAGAAACCCATGTGAATATGGGAAGATGAATATTCTATTGTCAATGTACACAAGGCAATTTAAATGTGTCTTTTGGCATATCCCTCCTAGTCGCACGTACACACAGTCCTCATATCCCTCCTAGTAGTCGCACATACACACAGTCCTCATATCTCTCCTATAGTCACACATACACACAGTCCTCATATCCCTCCTAATCACACATACACACAATCCTCATATCCCTCCTAGTTACACACAGTCCTCATATCCATCCTAGTTACACACAGTCCTCATATCCATCCTAGTTACACAGTCCTCATATCCCTCCTAGTCGCACATACAAACAGTCCTCATATCCCTCCTAGTCACACATACACACAGTCCTCATATCCCTCCTAGTCACACATACACACAGTCCTCATATCCCTCCTAGTTACACATACACACAGTCATCATATCCCTCCTAGTTACACACAGTCCTCATATCCCTCCTAGTTACACACAGTCCTCATATCCCTCCTAGTTACACACAGTCCTCATATCCCTTCTAGTTACACACAGTCTTCATATCCCTCCTAGTTACACACAGTCCTCATATCCCTCCTAGTCACACATACACACAGTCCTCATATCCCTCCTAGTTACACACAGTCCTCATATCCCTCCTAGTCACACATACACACAGTCCTCATATCCCTCCTAGTCACACATACACACAGTCCTCATATCCCTCCTAGTCGCACATACACACAGTCCTCATATCCCTCCTAGTTACACACAGTCCTCATATCCCTTAGTTACACACAGTCCTCATATCCCTCCTAGTTACACACAGTCCTCATATCCCTCCTAGTCACACATCCAAACAGTCCTCATATCCCTCCTAGTTACACACAGTCATCATATCCCTCCTAGTTACACACAGTCCTCATATCCCTCCTAGTTACACACAGTCCTCATATCCCTCCTAGTCACACACAGTCCTCATATCCCTCCTAGTCACACACAGTCCTCATATCCCTCCTAGTTACACACAGTCCTCATATCCCTCCTAGTCACACACAGTCCTCATATCCCTCCTAGTCACACACAGTCCTCATATCCCTCCTAGTTACACACAGTCCTCATATCCCTCCTAGTTACACACAGTCCTCATATCTCTCCTAGTTACACACAGTCCTCATATCCCTCCTAGTTACACACAGTCCTCATATCCCTCCTAGTTACACACAGTCCTCATATCCCTCCTAGTCACACACAGTCCTCATATCCCTCCTAGTCACACACAGTCCTCATATCCCTCCTAGTTACACACAGTCCTCATATCCCTCCTAGTCACACACAGTCCTCATATCCCTCCTAGTTACACACAGTCCTCATATCCATCCTAGTTACACACAGTCCTCATATCCATCCTAGTTACACACAGTCCTCATATCCCTCCTAGTTACACACAGTCCTCACATCCCTCCTAGTTACACACAGTCCTCATATCCCTCCTAGTTACACACACTCCTCATATCCCTCCTAGTTACACACAGTCCTCATATCCCTCCTAGTTACACACAGTCTTCATATCCCTTCTAGTTACACACAGTCTTCATATCCCTTCTAGTTACACACAGTCCTCATATCCCTCCTAGTTACACACAGTCCTCATATCCCTCCTAGTTACACACAGTCCTCGTATCCCTCCTAGTTACACACAGTCTTCATATCCCTCCTAGTTACACACAGTCCTCATATCCCTCCTAGTCACACACAGTCCTCATATCCCTCCTAGTTACACACAGTCCTCATATCCCTCCTAGTTACACACAGTCCTCATATCCCTCCTAGTTACACACAGTCCTCATATCCCTCCTAGTTACACACAGTCCTCATATCCCTCCTAGTCACACACAGTCCTCATATCCCTCCTAGTTACACACAGTCCTCATATCCCTCCTAGTTACACACAGTCCTCATATCTCTCCTAGTTACACACAGTCCTCATATCCCTCCTAGTTACACACAGTCCTCATATCCCTCCTAGTTACACACAGTCCTCATATCCCTCCTAGTCACACACAGTCCTCATATCCCTCCTAGTCACACACAGTCCTCATATCCCTCCTAGTTACACACAGTCCTCATATCCCTCCTAGTCACACACAGTCCTCATATCCCTCCTAGTTACACACAGTCCTCATATCCATCCTAGTTACACACAGTCCTCATATCCATCCTAGTTACACACAGTCCTCATATCCCTCCTAGTTACACACAGTCCTCACATCCCTCCTAGTTACACACAGTCCTGATATCCCTCCTAGTTACACACACTCCTCATATCCCTCCTAGTTACACACAGTCCTCATATCCCTCCTAGTTACACACAGTCTTCATATCCCTTCTAGTTACACACAGTCTTCATATCCCTTCTAGTTACACACAGTCCTCATATCCCTCCTAGTTACACACAGTCCTCATATCCCTCCTAGTTACACACAGTCCTCGTATCCCTCCTAGTTACACACAGTCTTCATATCCCTCCTAGTTACACACAGTCCTCATATCCCTCCTAGTCACACACAGTCCTCATATCCCTCCTAGTTACACACAGTCCTCATATCCCTCCTAGTTACACACAGTCCTCATATCCCTCCTAGTTACACACAGTCCTCATATCCCTCCTAGTTACACACAGTCCTCATATCCCTCCTAGTCACACACAGTCCTCATATCCCTCCTAGTTACACACAGTCCTCATATCCCTCCTAGTTACACACATTCCTCATATCCCTCCTAGTTACACACAGTCATCATATCCCTCCTAGTTACACACAGTCCTCATATCCCCCCTAGTTACACACAGTCCTCATATCCCTCCTAGTTACACACAGTCCTCATATCCCCCCTAGTTACACACAGTCCTCATATCCCTCCTAGTTACACACAGTCCTCATATCCCTCCTAGTTACACACAGTCCTCATATCCCTCCTAGTTACACACAGTCCTCATATCCCTCCTAGTTACACACAGTCATCATATCCCTCCTAGTTACACACAGTCCTCATATCCCCTCTAGTTACACACAGTCCTCATATCCCTCCTAGTTACACACAGTCCTCATATCCCTCCTAGTTACACACAGTCCTCATATCCCTCCTAGTTACACACAGTCCTCATATCCCTCCTAGTTACACACAGTCTTCATATCCCTTCTAGTTACACACAGTCCTCACATCCCTCCTAGTTACACACAGTCTTCATATCCCTCCTAGTTACACACAGTCCTCATATCCCTCCTAGTTACACACAGTCCTCATATCCCTCCTAGTTACACACAGTCTTCATATCCCTCCTAGTTACACACAGTCTTCATATCCCTTCTAGTTACACACAGTCCTCACATCCCTCCTAGTTACACACAGTCCTCATATCTCTCCTAGTTACACACAGTCCTCATATCCCTCCTAGTTACACAGTCCTTCACAGATATGTAGTTTGTCTGAGAGGTCAGCAGCACCCCTGGAGCAATTTTGGGGACAACATGTAAACTCCACATATAATGCCCCCCCCCCTCTCTCGGATTTGAACACGGGACCTTCTTACTGTGAGGTGATAACCACTCCCCCACATGCACTGGCGGTTGGCATTACAGGTTAGACTCTTTGCTCAAGCTGAAACAAATTGTTCAAGATCACAACAATGACACAATTTTACTACGTGAAATCTTGTTTACGGTGGATTTAATATTTAAATGCACTACCGTTCCTTTATAAGGCCCCGTTTAGACGGAAACGCTAGCAGGTGAATCCGCAAAAATATTTTTGCTGATGTGCCTTTCGTTTATACGGAAACTGCGTTTTTACGGGGTGAAACCGCAAAAAAGTGAGACTACCTTCCAGGGTGGAATTCCTAGAAACGCAAAAGCTTTGCGATCTCGTCTAAACTATCAAAACGTATAAATCTTGTCACGGCTCTGGTCGCGCGTACTGCTTGCTAGAGTTGTTCCGATACCGATACTAGTATCGGAAATGCCGCCGATACTGCCTAAAATGCTAGTATCGGTATCGGCGAGTACACGTAAATTCTAGCCTCCGATCCCATGATGTAATTTATCTCCTGCCGAGTCCTGCGGAGAGTGAGGATTATAAAATGAACATGTTTTAAAGTGTGATGCTGTGTCATTTTAACAGCAGATACACTTTCTTAAATTCCATTGTCCCCGACAGTGCGGTGTGACGGGGAGCTCGGACGGGAATCGGGATGTGTTTGGCTGGTGTTATGATAGCATTAGCTGGAAAGATAGCTAATTGGAACAACATCCGCTTTTAACGTTACATCAAATCAGATGATCGCCTGTCCTTTCTCCAGGACCTAACACTGTCCGTGACCGTCTATCAACAATAATGCACCCACGGTGAATTGTATTTAAGTTAAGTAGCTACGGACTAGCGTTAGCTGACTATTACTAACGTTATCTTAATGTCGATGCGGGAAGGCGAGCTAGGTCAGTTAGCTTAGCTTGATAACGTTACCGTGTCTAAAGTTGGTGCTATTCACATAATCCAGCAATAATGGCTGCAGACCTGCAAGCAAAGTACAGCAAGTGCCAAAGGATAAGAGTCTGAGGCGGAGTTTCAAAAGAGAATGTTGAATATTTATTTTGCATCAAAAATCACAACATGAACGTTCTATCTGCCACCAGCTTACAGACTGAATAGGGTATATCTGCAGAGCCACTGAGTAGCGAGTGCAACACTGTTTAATGTCCGTGTGGATCATTGGAGTAGGGTATATCTGCAGTGCTGCAGCCCATACTCATTGATTAATGATACTAATACAAATCTATACAATCACCTGTTGTTGAATAAATACCATACGTTCTAGTTATTACTAAAAAACAGTATAACAGTATCTGAAAAAAAAAAAAAAAAATATATATAATTTATATAATTTTTTTTTTTATTTTTTTTTTATGCACTGGTATCGGATAAATATCGGTATCGGCCGATACCCAAAGCTTAGGTATCGGAATCGGATCGGAAAGGGAAAAATGGTATCGGAACATCTCTACTGCTTACGTCACAGGTAGCAGGTATGCGCCAGTAGCCGAGACGTAAACCGGTTGTCGTGTGGCAGTGAAAGGGTTAAATACACAAGAATCTGTCCCGCGGCGTGAGACCCGTGAGTGGACCCACTGTCTGTGAGTGACTCTGCTTTGGTGCAATCACATTCCCCATCCACAGTCTGCGAATCAGAGGCAGAGTAGGGCGGGTCTTCACAGCACGTCATGTGGCATATGCGCCAATCGTGTGACAGCGGGTCTCCGTCGTTACAGCATCGTCTGCACGGAGAATTCCACTCCAATCTGGACAAGAGGCAGGGGAACTATGTGAGAATGCTGTTCATCGACTACAGCTCAGCATTCAATACCATAGTCCCCTCCAAACTCATAGCCAAGCTCAGGGACCTGGGCTTGAACTATGACCTGTGCCAGTGGGTCTTGGACTTCCTGACGGGCAGACCCCAGGTGGTAAGAGCCGGCAACTGCACCTCCTCATCCATCACGCTCAACATAGGGGCCCCCCAGGGCTGTGTTCTGAGCCCCCTCCTCTACTCCCTGTACACACATGACTGCGTAGCACAGCGGAACAACAACACCATCATCAAATTTGCTGATGACACAGTAGTGGTGGGCCTGATCTCTGCCAACGACGAAAGGGCCTACCTGGAAGAGGTAGAGAACCTGTCACAGTGGTGTCAGGAGAACTGCCTCTCCCTGAACGTCAGCAAAACAAAAGAGATGATTGTGGACTTCAGGAGGTCGGGGGTCAAGGACTACAGCCCCCTCAGCATCGACGGGGCACCGGTTGAGAGAGTGAACAGTTTCAAGTACCTCGGAGCCCACATATCCGAGGACTTGACATGGACCACACACATTGACAGTGTTGTGAAGAAGGCACGACAACGCCTCTACTTCCTCAGGCGCCTAAGGAAGTTCCAAGTCAGTCAGAAGATCCTTAGGAACTTCTACTCATGTACAATAGAGAGCATCCTGACCGGCAACATCACCTCCTGGTTTGGGAATAGCACTGCACAAGACCGTAGCAGACTACAAAGAGTGACACGTTCAGCCGAACGCACAATTGGAGGGGGGCTTCCCACCCTCCAGAACATTTACATCAAGCGGTGCAAGGGGAAGGCTAAGAGAATTATTAAGGACTCGAGCCACCCGAACAACTGCCTCTTTGAACTGCTGCGGTCAGGCAAGCGATACCGGAGTCTTAAGGCGAGCACAGAAAGACTCAGAAGAAGCTTCTATCCCCAGGCCATCAGGCTGCTAAACGAACAATAATCGCTAAACGAACAATAATCACTATGCAACAACCATCAAATGCACACAGCACACACACCCACACGCACACACTCACTCAAACAAACAACACACTGCAGCACCCACTCTCCACACTTTAGATCACACAAACACACTTACACTTTATATTTATTGATAAAGGATTTGCACTACAACTCGTACACCTACTGTGAATTGTACCTAAATTGCACCTCGTCCCATTTCTCCATTTCTGCCTTGCACTATATAGTATTGTATATTAGTACACTGCACAGTATTGTATATTGTATGGTAACTACGTCTATTCTGCATCGAACATTGTACATATGTCTAAACTGAACACTGTGACCTCTTTTTTTTACTTCTAATTTTACTATGTTTTTATTTCATACTTATCTTGTCTTGCACAGTCTCTGGAGCGCAACAGTAAGAAGCATTTTGTACAAAAGTATTCTGTACTTCTGTATGACAACTATTAAAGAAACTTGAAACTTGAAACAAAACGCTCGTCTAAACGTAAAATTAAAAGTGAAACCGCAAGATGACTTTTGCGGTTTCTGTTCACAAAACGCTCGTCTAAACGGGGCCTAAGTATAGCCTATATTACTATAGTGCGCCGACACATATAACACAGTCTACTCTCTGTTGATTCAGCTGTACTTCTCTTAGCTCTTGATAACGATGCAAAATCAATTTCACATCAATTTGGCCATTTGCATTTGTCAACCGCACAGATGCTTGTGAAATGGTGGCATCATCACGGGGACAATGATGGAACTCTTTAATCGTTTGAAATGGTGGTCTGGAGTGCTTCAGCAGACAGTGTTGCTCATCACTATCACTTGCTTGTTAAAAAAACATTTGCCGAAGAGAAACCATGCGGGCGTCATTAGAGGGGAGGGGCTAAAGGCCAGTGACGTGAATGGATATCGCATCCCTCCTCACTCCAAACCGCAGGGCTGGTGTGTGAACAGGAGCGCCATTTGTGCGTAACGCACACGATGCTCGCGCAGTCTGAGATCCACCCAGCGAGGGGGGGGGGGGGGGGGGGGGGGGGGTTTGCGCACACCTAGTAGTGTTGTCAAAAATATCGAAAAATCGATACATATAGATTCTGAATATTTAACACGGTTTCAATACCCATTTCTCGAAATATCAATATTTAATTATTCATAAAAAAAGTAAAAAACTATTTTTTTTTTTAATTATTGTTCATTTCAATACCTGTAATAGTACAGTAGTCCACACACACACACACACACACACACACACACACACACACACACACACACACACACACACACACACACACACATGTGCATCCAGTTAAGTTGGAATATGACTGTAATACAAACAGTTCAGTTTGTCAGG
>NW_028172241.1:2500-27439 GCF_963971535.1 Notolepis coatsorum
ACGCTCTCAGTAATACATATCCAGGTGAGTGTGGCCATGCATGGACACACAGAGGCACTGTTAATAAAATAATAATAATAATTAATTTAATTTATATAGTGCTTCTCAATAACCCGAAGTCGCTGACAATAGTCGGGAGCAAAAGTAAAAACAAAGAAACAAAAGCAAAGAAACAACAAAGAAACAAAAACAAAAGGAACATGAGACCATGGGGGGAACAGGGAAGACAGCATGATAGCACAAAAAGACTGGAGACAGACATCAATCAGGTTGGAGGGGGGGGGGGGGGGGGGGTTATGGGTGGGGGGGGGTTGAAAGCAAGGGAGAACAGGTGGGTTTTGAGGCGAGCTTTAAAGGTGGAGAGTGTAGGGGAGTCTCTGATGGACTGGGGGAGGGAGTTCCAGAGTCGGGGTGCAGTGCGAGAGAAGGCCCGATCTCCGAAGTTTTTAATGCAGGGGTCCGACATTGCACAATTTTATTCAAGGACTTTTAAGTACTAAGCACTATTTTATTCATTTTCAAGGATGTCACTCGAATGATACAATTCACTTTTAAAATTCTGTTTTTTGAGCATCTCCCAGCTAGAGCGTCACACGCCAAGAAGAAACGAGGAAAAGCAGTTTGAGACAGCGACTCGCCAGATTTTATTAAAACGGAACCAAAAAAAAAAACTATTTCTTGATTCAGAACAATTTTATCATGGATGAACAAAACATCATTCAATGCGAACGGTTGATTCGAATTTCAAGGACTTTTTTCTAAGCACCTTGTTTAACCCTTTCATTGCCACACAACAGTGGGTTAACCCTTTCACTGCCACACTACACAGAAGGTTAAAACCCTTTCACTGCCACACAACAGCGGGTTAACCCTTTCACTGCAACACTACACAGAAGGTTAACCCTTTCACTGCCACACAACAGCGGGTTAACCCTTTCACTGCGACACTACACAGAAGGTTAACCCTTTCACTGCCACACGACAGCGGGTTAACCCTTTCACTGCGACACTACACAGAAGGTTAACCCTTTCACTGCCACACGACAGCGGGTTAACCCTTTCACTGCCACACTACACAGAAGGTTAACCCATTACTATCACACTACAGACGGTTGGGTTGACCTTCTCCTGTAGTGTGGCAGTGAAAGGGTTAAATATATCTCTCTACCCAGTTATGAAAATACATTTTCTTTAATTTTTTATCAAAATATTAACCATTAAATAAAGGTTGTACTTGATTTTACTGTCATTTGACAGTAAGTATTTGGCAACCATTGATGCCAGACATTTACCGTTTTCTTGCAGCTTTTTTTTCCTTACAATAATGCACGCTGCCCCCCGGGAGGAGCGGGAATCGAACAAAGCGGGAACCCTCCCGATTACCAGACGATGACCAGCTCTACCTCCTGAGTCCTGACCACGCACCCCCCCCCCCCCCCCCCCCCCTGGATAGGGTGACCAGGTGTCCCCCTTTTGGTTGTACTGTCCCACCATTTGACCGAACGTCCCACATATTGAGAGGATGTCCCTCTTTTTGAAGCAAAAAAAAAACATTGGTCTCGGTGAAGAAGACCATGTTATTCTAATAAAAAAAATTACATTATCTACAGTATCTGTCCCACTTTGCCCCACCAAAATCTTACTGTTGTCCTGCTTTTGGACTTTTTGCATCTGGTCACCCTACCCCCCCATGTAACAAACACGCGATCGGTCCTCTGTCTCTCAAGGCAGGGCCGAATGCACGCCGCTGTGAAGAAGGAGACTGTCTCTCCCGGTCCCGTGTGATGGTCGTCTGGGCAGAGTGGGCAGAGTCATCCTCAGACACAGCCTGTGCAGTCTGACGGGACGGT
Source organism: Notolepis coatsorum (assembly GCF_963971535.1). NCBI lineage: Eukaryota > Metazoa > Chordata > Actinopteri > Aulopiformes > Paralepididae > Notolepis > Notolepis coatsorum. The sequence continues at coordinate 4,351 of NW_028172241.1, forward strand.
CCTTCCTCTTGGCCCTCCTGGCCGTGGTGGGCCTCCTGCGCTTCAGCGTCACGGCCTGTAGATGGCGCCCTTCCTCCACGTCCACCGCGCCAGTGCCAGCGCCGCTGCTCGCACCACCCGGGTGGGGGAGGGAGGCTGGCTGCACCAAGGCGGCTGTGCAGCTGGCAGAGAGGAGGAGGAAGAAGAAGAGGAAAGAGCGTCGTTAACTTCTCTGTGTGTAGAGAGATCACCCCGTCCTGTTGTTAACCCTTTCACTGCCACACGACGGCGGGTTAACCCTTTACCATCACACTACAGACGAGTCATGTCATATTATATATGTCATAAATGTCACTATGAATTGAAAATGGGGGACCCTGATGTAAACAAGACGAAAGTCTTTCTCTGGTCTGCATCCCCTTAACAATTGTATGTATTGAGCTGTAGGCTACTGTATTGTACCCATTCTGCAATCTGTTAATAAAGTTTTCAATCAATCAATTCAATCAATCAATCAGTGTGATAGTAAAGGGTTGACCTTCTGTAGTGTGGTAGTAGTGAAAGGGTTCAATATATCTCTATTGTGTCACATGAACCCAGTTATGAAAATAGTACCTTTTCTTTGGATGAATATCTTACTCGAGAACTATACTAGGAATGTCTGACTAAAACCTACACGGACCACAACGTAGGTCGGACGTATATCGTGCCAGTTAGGGCACCTTGTGTATATACTGTTATACTTTTACTCAAAGGCGCTTAAAACAAAATTACAAACATCACAAAACAAACTGGTCAGACTACTACTTGACCTGAACCCCAGAACCCACCTCACCCCTGCCCACTTTGCCAACCTAGGATGGCTTAGAGTAGACGACAGAGTACAGCAACTTGCAATGGGCCTGGTCTACAAGATACACTATACGACCGGGGTACCCATGTACATGTCAAAATACTTCCCAAAGGTCAGTGAATACCACAACCACTACACCAGAGGAAGCTCAACAAATCATGTTAAACCCAGATTCGGCTCAAACAAGGGACTAAACACGTTTCGCAATTATGCCACATCAATGTGGAACGCCCTACCCAAAGCTGTAAAGGAATGTGAATCCCTGCCCACATTCAAAACCACTCTTAAAGAGCACCTACGGGAGGCTGCAATTCGAAACTGGCCACCGTAAATGCCCAAAACCCCCACCACCTCCTAATAGACAGTCTCCTCACCACCGCATGTATATATTCCCTCCCCGCCGTATGTATATTTCCCTCCCACCCACCCACCCCCTCCTAATGTACAGTCCCCTCCCCATCATATGTATATACTCTGTGAGGATCTAGGGGTAACAGTACTGTATATTTGAATACCGTTATGTCACAAATGTATCAGTACTAAATACCTATATGTCCCTATGCCATAAATGTCATGTATGTTGTGTATGTCATAAATGTCTATATGAATTGAAAATGGGGGACCCTGATGGAAACAAGACAAACGTCTTTCTCAGGTCTGCATCCCCTTAACAATTGTATGTATTGAGCCGTACTGTATTGTACCCATTCTGCAATCTGTTAATAAAGTTTTCATTCATTCATTCATTCATTCATATCTATTCAGATTCAAGCTCTTTATTGCCTATATTTATTGTAACGTATAATAATAATATAACCGATAGGGCATACAGACCCTCACCTGCACCGTTGTTTACACCTTTCTCATATTTTTATATTCAGAGTTGATTATATTGTTTACACTGTTTGTTTTTCTCATATTTTTATATTCAGATACAATTGTATTGCCTATATTTATGTCTTTCTACTATTACCCTGCCCATACCTGTACCTCCCTTCCCCCCATGCTGCTATGATTTTCAGAATTTCTTATCTTATTTGTTATTTTTGTATGTGCATGCTGCACGTGTGTGTGTGTGTGTGTGTGTGTGTGTGTGTGTGTGTGTGTGTGTGTGTGTGTGTGCGTACATACGTATGTGCCTGTGTGTATTGTGTGTGTGTGTGTGTGTGTGTGCGTGTGTGTGTGAGTGTGTGTGTGTGCGTACATACGTATGTGCCTGTGTGTATTGTGTGTGTGTGTGTGTGTGTGTGTGTGCGTGTGTGTGTGTGTGTGTGTGCGTACATACGTACGTGCCTGTGTGTATTGTATTGTGTGTGTGTGTGTGTACTTACATCCTCCCCCCTGTGCAGTCCTGTGGTAAGAAGCAGGACTGAGACACGTATCCCAGCAGGACAGCGTGCGCTCCGGTCACATGCTTCTGGTGGACCAATCGCTGGAACAGCCTGGAGGTGGGGGGAGGGACAGACAGAGAGACAGACGTTAGAGACAGGTACACACACACACACACGCACACGCACACACACACACACACACACACACACACACACACACACACACACACACACACCTTACTACCTAACTGACTACTGTAGGTTTCCTTCACTGCTCTGAGGAGGAGAGGAGGAGAGAACTGAGAAGAGGAGAGGAGGAGAGGGGGAGAGGAGAGGGGGAGAGGAGAGGAGGGAGGGGGAAGATGAGGAGAGAGAAGAGGACGGGAGGAGGAGAGAGGAGAGGAGAGGAGGAGAGGAGAGGAGGAGGAGAGAGGAGAGGAGAGAGGAGAGGAGGAGAGAGGAGAGGAGGAGAGGAGGAGGAGAGAGGAGAGGAGGAGAGAGGAGAGGAGGAGAGAGGAGTGGAGGAGAGAGGAGAGGAGGAGAGAGGAGAGGAGAGGAGAAGGAGAGAGGAGAGGAGGAGAGAGGAGAGGAGGAGGAGAGAGGAGAGGAGAGAGGAGAGGAGGAGAGAGGAGAGAGGAGAGGAGGAGAGAGGAGAGAGGAGAGGAGGAGAGGAGGAGAGGAGAGGAGGAGGAGAGGAGGAGGAGTGGAGGAGAGAGGAGAGGAGGAGAGAGGAGAGGAGAGGAGAAGGAGAGAGGAGAGGAGGAGGAGAGAGGAGAGGAGAGAGGAGAGGAGGAGAGAGGAGAGAGGAGAGGAGGAGGAGAGGAGGAGAGGAGGGTGCGAATGTTCCTATTTGCAAACCACACACACACACACACACACACACACACACATACACAACGTAGTGCGACATGATAATAGTGCATGCACCCCTGTCTGGACAAATATTGAGTCAGACTTGGTCTGGTGTTTTGAAACAGCGATATAGGTCAACAGCAGCAGCAGCTGTAGACTTTGCACAATGTAAACTTCACACTCTGTATGTTTGTAGTTTGTACACACACAGAGACACGTTAACGTCCAGTGTTACAGTGTTTACAGTCTCCCTGTGAGGTCGCCTGGTATCCCGGAATGCAGTGTTTTTTAGACCAAACCCACAGAAACTCAGTTTCCTGAACCACCTTTTTATTAAGCTGATATAGATGTAATGTCAAATAGGAACGGGTGAAAGTAACGTTGCGTGATGAACACACCTCGGCCTGACCTGCTATTTTTCCAAAGTAAATGTCGTTTTTGAGATTTCAATGTTTAAAGGAACACGCCAACATTTTGGGGGAAATTAGCTCATCGTCTTCTCCAGAGAGAGAGAGAGAGACAAGAAGATGGATACCAGTTTCCTCACGGCAGATCAATTCTCTCCCCCCCCCCCCACGACATTTACCATTTACAATACATTTGAATCTAATCTAATCATGTAAAACATGTACAGATGCAGCTCGTAGGACGCTGAGCTCTGCTCTGCTACTGCGGTAATCATGCACCATTAACCCTTTCACTGCCACACGACAGCCGGTTAACCCTTCCCACTGTGACAATACAGAAGGCTAGCCCTTTAATATCACACAACCGACGGCGATGCTCCATCATTAGCGGATGCGGAACTAATGATGCTAATGATGGAGCAACGCCGTCGGTTGTGTGATAGTAAAGGGTTAACCTTCTGTCGTGTGGCAGTGAAAGGGTTAACCTGGCAGTGCTGTTAACGAGGCGCTAACGATACTGCACCCTTGAGCTGGATCTGTAATTGACTTTATTAAATCTAGAATAATTAAACTTGAAGACATGGTTAAGTTTCGAAACAATGTTAATAATTATGTTTAGGGCAAGAAATAATACACTGCCAGAAAAACTACAAAATCTTTTAAATTTAGAAAGTGGGTTTAAAGTAGGAGGAAATTTAATTTTTAACATCAGTTTTGCACGTACCACTCTTAAACAGATGTGTCCTTCAGTTATTGGTGTAAAGTTGTGGAATTCTCCTCCGTAGCGAGCTTAAGGGATGTAATAGTGTTTATCAATTCAAAAAGAATTATAAAAAAATATATATTTAGTCAGTATGAAATTCAAATGTGATCTGAATAGTGAGATTTTTCTATTTTTTTCCTTTTATTCTTTATTATTATTATTATTATTATTATTATTATTATTATTATTATTATTATTATTATTATTATTATTATTATTATTATTATTATTATTATTATTATTATTATTATTATTATTATTATTATTATTATTATTATTATTATTATTATTATTATTATTATTATTATTATTATTATTATTATTATTATTATTATTATTATTATTATTATTATTATAACATTTTTTTCTTGTTTAAACTGTGGATTGTTTGTTTCTTTGTATATGGTATAAATTATTATTTTGTGTAAATTAGGTTGTACGCCGACCATCATCAAGTAATACTTGTTTAGTTTAGGAATAAGGGGCAGAAAATAACTATAAGAATTATTCTTCTTTCTGCTCCTTTTGCCCATGGTATGGTATTTATGATTTAGTATGAAAAACTCTGTGATTGTATTGTTTCCATGTGGCAAATAAAAACTCTGAATCTGAAATGAATCTGAGTCTGACTTGTGTTTTCACTTCAATGTCCCCTGGTCCCCTGGTCCCCTGGGTGCCCCCCCTCTCTCTGGTCCCCAGGGTGTCCCCCCTCTCTCTGGTCCCCAGGGTGCCCCCCCTCCCTCACCGGCGGGTGCAGCTGCAGTGGTAGAGGGTGCGGGGCTCCGGGTTCAGGAGGCCGTACCTCCTCTGCTGGGGGGGGATCTTGAAGCCGCAGGCGTCCAGGTCTCTGTACACGTCACACGACAGGTCTGTGGGGAGAGGAGGGGGCGGGTCCGGCGGGACATTGTTATTATTACACATGAACCCTTTCACCACCACACTACAGACAGGTTAACCCTTTCACTACCACACTACAGACAGGTTAACCCTTTCACTACCACACTACAGACAGGTTAACCCTTTCACTACCACACTACAGACAGGTTAACCCTTTCACCACCACACTACAGACAGGTTAACCCTTTCACCACCACACTACAGACAGGTTAACCCTTTCACCACCACACTACATACAGGTTAACCCTTTCACCGCCACACTACAGACAGGTTAACCCTTTCACCGCCACACTACAGACAGGTTAACCCTTTCACCGCCACACTACAGACAGGTTAACCCTTTCACTACCACAATACAGACGGTTAACCGTCTGTAGTGTGGTTGTGAAAGGGTTAACAATTTGTCTCATGTGGCGGTGAAAGGGTTAACCTTTTGTATTGTCACAGTGAAAGGGTTAACCCGTTGGTAGTGTGGGAGTGAAAGGGTTAAGTAAAATTAAGTAGGACGGAATTAAGATAAGATATTCCTTCATTGATCCTCTTGGGGGAAATTCAGGCGTCATAGCAGCATGGGGGGGGGGGGGGGAGGGGAGGTACAGCTATGGGCAGGGTAATAGTATAGAAAGACATAAATATAGGCAATAAAATTAGATCTGAATATAAATGATAAACGGCATGAAAGGTACCGACGACGTGTGAGCTGATGAAGTGTGGTAATAAGCTGGCATCTAATCGGAATCTAATCTGTTATGTGGCCCGATCCCCTTCCACTGCGGTCACAGTCTGTTTCAGACACTCCCCTCTCTGGCAGGAGGCTGCGCTGCGGTCCATCAGGGCCAAAACCTCCCACCACAAGAACAGCTTCTACTCCTCTGCAGTGAGCCTCGTCAACAAGAACAGCTTCCTCTGCAGTGAGCCTCGTCAACAAGAACAGCTTCCTCTGCAGTGAGCCTCGTCAACAAGAACAGCTTCCTCTGCAGTGAGCCTCGTCAACAAGAACAGCTTCTACCCCTCTGCAGTGAGCCTCGTCAACAAGAACAGCTTCCTCTGCAGTGAGCCTCGTCAACAAGAACAGCTTCCTCTGCAGTGAGCCTCGTCCACAAGAACAGCTTCCTCTGCAGTGAGCCTCGTCAACAAGAACAGCTTCTACTCCTCTGCAGTGAGCCTCGTCAACAAGAACAGCTTCCTCTGCAGTGAGCCTCGTCAACAAGAACAGCTTCTACTCCTCTGCAGTGAGCCTTGTCAACAAGAACAGCTTCTACTCCTCTGCAGTGAGCCTCATCAACAAGAACAACTTCCTCTGCAGTGAGCCTCGTCAACAAGAACAGCTTCCTCTGCAGTGAGCCTCGTCAACAAGAACAGCTTCCTCTGCAGTGAGCCTCGTCAACAAGAACAGCTTCCTCTGCAGTGAGCCTCGTCAACAAGAACAGCTTCCTCTGCAGTGAGCCTCGTCAACAAGAACAGCTTCCTCTGCAGTGAGCCTCGTCAACAAGAACAGCTTCCTCTGCAGTGAGCCTCGTCAACAAGAACAGCTTCCTCTGCAGTGAGCCTCGTCAACAAGACCAGCTTCCTCTGCAGTGAGCCTCGTCAACAAGAACAGCTTCCTCTGCAGTGAGCCTCGTCAACAAGAACAGCTTCCTCTGCAGTGAGCCTCGTCAACAAGAACAGCTTCCTCTGCAGTGAGCCTCATCAACAAGAACAGCTTCCTCTGCAGTGAGCCTCGTCAACAAGAACAGCTTCCTCTGCAGTGAGCCTCGTCAACAAGAACAGCTTCCTCTGCAGTGAGCCTCGTCAACAAGAACAGCTTCCTCTGCAGTGAGCCTCGTCAACAAGAACAGCTTCCTCTGCAGTGAGCCTCGTCAACAAGAACAGCTTCCTCTGCAGTGAGCCTCGTCAACAAGAACAGCTTCCTCTGCAGTGAGCCTCATCAACAAGAACAGCTTCCTCTGCAGTGAGCCTCGTCAACAAGAACAGCTTCCTCTGCAGTGAGCCTCGTCAACAAGAACAGCTTCCTCTGCAGTGAGCCTCGTCAACAAGAACAGCTTCCTCTGCAGTGAGCCTCGTCAACAAGAGCAGCTTCCTCTGCAGTGAGCCTCGTCAACAAGAACAGCTTCCTCTGCAGTGAGCCTCATCAACAAGAACAGCTTCCTCTGCAGTGAGCCTCGTCAACAAGAACAGCTTCCTCTGCAGTGAGCCTCGTCAACAAGAACAGCTTCCTCTGCAGTGAGCCTCGTCAACAAGAACAGCTTCCTCTGCAGTGAGCCTCGTCAACAAGAACAGCTTCCTCTGCAGTGAGCCTCGTCAACAAGAACAGCTTCTACCCCTCTGCAGTGAGGAACTATTAGGATTTAATAGGAACTATTTTAATTTAGTTTATATTCCATTTTATTTTATTCTACCGTAATTGTCTGTCTGTTAATGTTGCAACAAACGACCAAATCAAATTCATTTCGCAATAAAGACCTTTCTGATTCTGAAATATAACTTATGGTTCTGTTTTAACATCATGGTGATCAATGAGTCTGACTGAAATATAATCTATGGCTCTATTTTAATGGCATGATGATCAATGAGTCTAATTAAGATAGAATCTATGGCTCTATTTTAACACCATGGTGATCATTGAGTCTAATTAAGATATAATAACCTATGGTTCTATTTTAACGGCATGGTGATCAATGAGTCTAATTAAGATGTAACCTATGGCTTTACCTAGCAAAGCTTAGATAGATAGAGATAGATAGATAGATAGATAGATACTTTATTAATCCCCTTGGGGAAATTCAGGGTATCTCGCAGCTCACACAGTATACAGACATTGACAGTTCTCATTCAGTTGTTTCACGTTATGTCTGCATCATGAATTAAAAATAAGCACACGATAAAATGCAATTAAATCATATCTATCAATATCAATAAGAGCGTGATGAGATAAAAGCAGGTGTATAAAACAAGTGTGTAAAAAAACAGGTGTATGAAAAACCGTGTATAAAAACAGGGCTAAAAACAGGTGTAAAAACAGGTGTGTGGGTCAGAGGTCAAGGTCCCCCGCACTATAATACGCTGTTGTACAGTCTGATGGCAGTGGGGACAAAGGACCTCCTGTGCCGCTCAGTCCGTGAGTGCAGGGAGATTAGCCGTCCACTGCGACTGCTGCTCTGCCCCACCAGGGGGCGGTGGAGAGGGTGGTTGGTATTGTCGGGAACATGTCTATGTTCCCCGGGTTCTATGTTCCCAGCTTTTATTATTATTATTTTATTATTTTTGATAAAGGGTTCTATGTTCCCCGGGTCCTATGTTCCCCGGTAGCCGCAAAAGGGTTCTATGTTCCCCAGTTAGCCTAGCTTAGCACAGATGAACGGAGGCGGATGCACATCAGTTAGCCTAGCTTAGCACAGATGAACGGAGGCGGATGCACATCAGTTAGCCTAGCTTAGCACAGATGAACGGAGCGCGGATGGCAGATCAGTTAGCCTAGCTTAGCACAGATGAACGGAGGCGGATGCACATCAGTTAGCCTAGCTTAGCACAGATGAACGGAGCGCGGATGGCAGATCAGTTAGCCTAGCTTAGCACAGATGAACGGAGCGCGGATGGCAGATCAGTTAGCCTAGCTTAGCACAGATGAACGGAGGCGGATGCACATCAGTTAGCCTAGCTTAGCACAGATGAATGGAGGCGGATGGCAGATCAGTTAGCCTAGCTTAGCACTACAGGAGAGGTCTGTATCCGCTTCCATTCATTTGTGCTAAGCTAGCTTAGCTTGCAGTCAGATTTCGACTGAATGCACACAGAGAGAGGAAACCGGTATCTATCTTCTCGTCTGACTCTGGGCTAAATCGGGACGGCTGAAGAATACAGAAGAAGCCCCCCAAAAAAATTCAAATAAAAGAAAAGAAAAGAAACGTCAACGGCTACGTGAGAGGCACTACTGGTCAAGAGAGGAAGGGGGCCCAGAGAGACGTTACGTTTAGGGCCCGGAATGTTGTGCGTACACCCCTGATCTACGTGCCACACACCTGTATCTGCTGCGTCTTTCTCCGTGGGCGGAGCTAGGCCGTTGGACAGGATGGGCGTGGCCGCGGTAGGAGGAGCCAGGCCGTTGGACAGGATGGGTGTGGTGGCCGTGGGAGGAGCCAGGCCGTTGGACAGGATGGGTGTGGTGGCCGTGGGAGGAGCCAGGCCGTTGGACAGGATGGGCGTGGCCGCGGTAGGAGGAGCCAGGCCGTTGGGCAGGATGGGCGTGACCGTGGGGGCGGTGCTTCTGGGCCCGGCGGTAGGCAAAGTGTTCACCAGATCCCGGCTGCTCACGGTAATCGACGGTGCTGCTGCGTCCGCCGTCTCTAGCGGTCTCGTGTCTTCAGGAGGGCTGGTGGTGGCAGTGGAGGTCAAGGAAGAGTCTGTGGCTGAAAGGGCAGATGATGTTGTGGATGCCGACGCCCCCCCGGGGACCGACGGGCTGCTCTCCTGGGTCAGTGTGGTGATCTTATCCTGGGTGGAGATGGTGGTGGAGATGTTGTTGGCGGTGATGGTGGTGTTGATGTTGTTGGCGGTGATGGTGGTGTTGATGTTGTTGATGTTGTTGGCGGTGATGGTGGTGTTGATGTTGTTGGTGTTGATGTTGTTGGTGATGGCAGTGTTGATGTTGTTGGCGGTGATGGCAGTGTTGATGTTGTTGGCCGTGGTGATGGCGGTGATGGCGGTGTTAACGGTCACGTTGCCCTCGTCAGCAGGCTCGGTGCCCTCGTAGACGCTGGGCGGGTAGACGTCGGCGTACAGAGCCATCTTCATCTCCTTACACCTGTCGGTCACACAGATTACAACAACGGTTGGATCATCAGGTCAACAGGAAGTGTGTCGACAATGGTTCACCTTAGTGAACTTAGAAGAGTGCATGATAGTAGAAGACAGTAGTGTTGAGTGCATATAGTAGTAAAGACACATTAGTGTAGTAGGAAGAGTGCATGATGGTAGAAGACAGTAGTGTTGAGTGCATATAGTAGTAGAGACATGTTAGTGTAGTAGGAAGAGTGCATGATAGTAGAAGACAGTAGTGTTGAGTGCATATAGTAGTAAAGACACATTAGTGTAGTAGGAAGAGTGCATGATAGTAGAAGACAGTAGTGGTGAGTGCATATAGTAGTATTGATTGATTGATTGAAAACTTTATTAACAGATTGCAGAATGGGTACAATACAGTACAGTTCAATACACACAATTGTTAAGGGGATGCAGACCGGAGAAAGACTTTCGTCTTGTTTACATCAGGGTCCCCCATTTTCAATTCATCAGGACATATATGACATACATGACATACAGATAGTCAGTACTGCTACATCTATACATTTATGACATACCAGATTTGCAAATACAGTACTGTTTGTGATACAGAAGGAGTCAAGAAAAGGGAGTATATACATTTGACGTAGAAACTGTACATTGGAGGAGGTTGTGTGGGGGGGGTTGGGTACATTGGGATATTGACAACCATACTGGGTAATTTACATTGGAGGTGGGGGGGGGGGGGGGGGAGAAACACTGTATAAACAAGCAAAACTGTACATTGAGGGGGGGGGGGAGACACTGTACAAACAAGCAAAATTGTACATTGGACTATTGACAAAACCATACTAGGTAAATGACTGTACATTGGAGGGGGTTGGGTTAGGACATTTACAGGGGCCAGTTTTGAATTGCAGTCTCCCGTAGGTGTCCCTTGAGAGTGGTTTTGAAAGTGGGTAGTGATTCACATTCCTTTACAGCTTTGGGTAGGGCGTTCCACATTGATGTGGCATAATTGCAAAACGTGTTTAGTCCCTTATTTGAGCCGAATCTGGGTTTAACATGATTTGTGGCGCTCCCTCTGGTGTTGTGATCGAGGTATTCACTGACCTTTGGGAAGTATTTTGACATGTACATGGGTACCTTGGTCGTGTAGTGTATCTTGTAGACCAGGCCCATTGCAAGTTGCTGTACTCTGTCGTCTACTCTAAGCCATCCTAGGTTGTCAAAGTGGGCAGGGGTGAGGTGGGTTCTAGGAGTAAGGTCAAGCAGTAGTCTGACCAGTTTGTTTTGAGATGTTTGTAATTTTGTTTTTAGCGCCTTTGAGGTGCTTTGGTACCATGAGGTGCAAGCATAGTCGTAGTACCCTTGAATGAGTGCTCCTGCCAGAGACTTCAGGGTATTCTTGTTTACCAGAGAGGAGATCCGGTACAAGAATCTAGTTCGTTGGTTGACTTTTTTTATTACATTGGATGCCATTTTGTCACAGGAGAGATTAGCCTCTAGGATGGAACCCAGGTAGGTAATTTCATCTTTCCTTGTGACAATATTGTCACCCACTGTAACTGAGAAGCCGTCGGTCTTGCTGAGTTTGTTATTTGAACCGAAGAGAATGGACTCTGTTTTGCCCATGTGTAATGATAGTTTGTTATCAGCGAGCCATATGCTGATTCTGCCTAGTTCCGAGCTGAGGGTTTTTTCAACCTGTAACTTGTTCTTGTCAGAGACCAGCAGGGCTGAGTCGTCCGCAAACAGGAACAAGTTGCAGTCACAAGCTGACGACATGTCATTTGCATAAATTAGTAACAGTAGCGGTCCTAGTATGCTTCCTTGTGGAACACCACAGCTCACTGTGAGGGGGGGGGTATAGGGTACCGTTTACCTCCACCATCTGTTCCCTCCCCTCAAGGTAGGATTGCATCCAGCTCACTGATAGACTATCAAAACCAATTGCAAAGACACATTAGTGTAGTAGGAAGAGTGCGTGATAGTAGAAGACAGTAGTGTTGAGTGCATATAGTAGTAAAGACACATTAGTGTAGTGGGAAGAGTGCATGATAGTAGAAGACGGTAAGAACTTACATTCCAAACCAGTTCCTTTCTGCGCACTGGAGCTTGTGGGAGAACTGGAAGCAGTGCATCTTCAGCAGGTTGAAGAAGGTGTAGCCCACCGTGTAGGAGATGTGGTCGCTCGCCGCTGTCAGGCACCTGCGGAAGCTGCAGAGGAGGATACGTCCGGTGAGTGACTGGTAATTATTAATTAGGGGTTCTGGCTTTTACCTCCTTGATAGTGAGACGCCATCTCCTCCTCCAATGGACGTCAACTAAACCCACCCAATGAGAGCTGAGAGAAGTGATGTCCTTTGTAAAATTAGAATGAATCAGATATTCCACCAGAGGTAATATAAGTACATTCCAGGAAAAATGGGACCCACTCCTAGCTTACTTTGACTCCACCTAGTCCCACCCCCCAGTTGGTGACTAGTGGGGAGGGGTCAGTGACTAGTAGGGTTGGGCACCGAAAACCGGTTCTAATTAGGAACCGGTTCCTAACTTCCGGTTCTGGAACCGGAAGTAACATATCTGCATTTCGATTCTTAAAAAAAAAAAAAAAAAAAAAAAAAATTTACTTTGTTAATTAATACCCAGTAGTTACAGTACAGCAACCAAATGAAACTGAAATAATCGGAATCGAGAATCGGTCAGAACAGGAATCGATATGGAGAATCGGAATCGGAACCGGAATCGTTCAAATCCAAGCGATGCCCAACCCTAGTGACTAATGGGGAGGGGTCAGTGACTAGTGGGAGGGGTCGGTGACTAATGGGGAGGGGTCAGTGACTAGTGGGGAGGGGTCGGTGACTAATGGGGAGGGGTCAGTGACTAGTGGGGAGGGGTCGGTGACTAATGGGGAGGGGTCAGTGACTAGTGGGGAGGGGTCGGTGACTAGTGGGGAGGGGTCGGTGACTAGTGGGAGGGGTCGGTGACTAGTGGGGAGGGGTCGGTGACTAGTGGGGAGGGGTCGGTGACTAGTGGGGAGGGTCGGTGACTCACTCTGAGAGGGCGGGGCCATATGGAAGAGACTCATATCATGATAAAGACATATATATCACAATATCTGCTCGCCTGTATATCACATGAGAAACTGAGAAATAATCATCATCGCAATGAACTGCAAGATGGCATGATATTAAGTGTGTGTAGTACAAGTGTAGTACAATCAATTAATCAATCAATCAATCAATCCATATTTCAGATCAGGTTTTGTGAGGAATTTAGTTTAATACTGTTGTATGTTCTTGTTATCATCAACAAGATAATTGGCCTACAACAATGTAATAATAATAATAATAATAATAATAATAATAATAATAATAATAATAATAATAATAATAATAATAATAATAATATCATCATCATCATCATCATCATCATCATCATCATCATCATCATCATATAATCCCACTGAAAGATGATAAACGGTATTAGTTATTATTAATAGTTATGATTCCAGAGGGAAGCTAATAAAACACTAGCTAGCTACCTGTTGTCACAGCCACAGTGAGACGTTAGAGATGTTATTAATAGTTATTAATAGTTATGATTCCAGAGGGAAGCTAATAAAACACAGTGAGACACGGTGAAGATGTTATTGATAATAGTTATTAATAGTTCGGATTCAGAGGAAACGAATACAAACACTAACCTGTTGTCGCAGTCACAGTGAGACATGGTGAAGATATTACGATTGAAGACACCATATCTGGACTCAAAAGACAGAATAGTGTTCTTGCATTGATCATGTCCACGACAACAGCTGTCTGTCTCCGAGAACACACCTGCAACACAGAGATTACATTACATTACATTAAAGTAGATTAGAGCATTGTCATCATACAGCACAAGTACAGTACAACTAAAAGAAGTTTGGCATCCAACCAGAGTGCAAATGTAACAGTAAAGTGCAACAGTAATATAGCTACAATGTAGTACAGGTGATTAAACTGGGTATAAAATATATGGATTAGTACTACTGAGTAATTGTTACACTCCCAGACCAGCCCAAGTCTGGGACAGTATAAACAATAAGAGTCACTACCCCACACAAGGAATTGACAGTGGTATCATCAATACCAAGCCTATCATCAATAGGCTGAGTAGTATAGATCATCAATAGGCTGAGTAGTATATACCAATTTAACCCTTGCACTAGCACACTACCAAAGGGTTAACCCTTTCACTGCTACAATACAGAAGGTTAACCATTTCACTGCCACGCGACAAAGGGTTAACCCTTTGGTATATGTGGTAGTGAAAGGGTTAAATTGGTATCTATACTACTCAGCCTATTGATTGATTGAAAACTTTATTAACAGATTGCAGAATGGGTACAATGCAGTACGGCTCAATACACACAATTGTTAAGGGATGCAGACCAGAGAAAGACTTTCGTCTTGTTTACACCAGGGTCCCCCATGCATTTCAATGTATACCTACTGCACTCACTATGATGAATTGAAAATGGGGGACCCTGATGTAAACAAGACGAAAGTCTTTCTCTGGTCTGCATCCCCTTAACAATTGTGTGTATTGAGCCGTACTGTATTGTACCCATTCTGCAATCTGTTAATACAATTTTCAATCAATTCAATCAATCAATGCTTTCACTGCCTATACAACTGCTCTACACTGTAATCATAGTAATCATAATAATAATAACTATACCTACCTAAGGGTTAATGTTATAATTGTGTTATAATTGTCTTAATTACACAGCAAGTGTTAATTTTGGCAGCTATTTTAATTTTAGTTTTAGTCTTAGTCATGTGTCAAATGCTCCTTTTTCGTTTTCATCATATTTAGTCATCTTCATTTATTTTTCGTTTAGTCAGTTTTAGTCTCGATTTTGTCTCTTTAGTTTTAGTCTAGATTTAGTCAGGGGGAAAAGCTTTGTTGACGACCATATTTGGTCATCATTTTTGTTGACAAAATTAACACTCTGATGATGAGTGAGTGAGTGAGTGCAGGTCAAAGGTTAAACCACTATGTGTTGGTCGGTCGGCCAACAATAGGAACTCACCCAGATCACCGTACGACAGCGCCTTGTTCCCCGAGCCGCACCAGAGCGTTCCCGGGACAATGAACCGTTTCGCGCGCCGGTGAAGAAGAAGCTTCTCGACCCCTGACCCCGACTCTGACCCCGGCCCGTCCGGCTGACTGAGGGGGAGGGGGCTCTGAACTAGAGAACCAGCGGCAGTGTCCTCGTCATCAGCGGCAACAACGGCAGGAGCGGCAGGAGGAGCGGCAGGAGCGGCAGGAGCAGCATCGTCATTATCGTCATCAACACTCCGCGCCTGCCGCTTTCCCGTTCGCTCCGCGTCCCGGTGGTCCGTCCCCCCGCCGTGAGGAGAGCTGCTGCTTGACGTCATGGCGACGCAAAGCGCGAACATCGGCAGGATATCAAAGTTCTCGTCGTCTTGGTTTTGGGAAAACTCCCGGTCCGTGCGCTCCCCCTCCCCCCCCCACTCCCACATGCGCCCGGTGCGCGCCCGCTGGCACAGAGACGCGTAGTTCTCCACCACCGCCGCGTCGTCGCTCCACACACAGCTGAGCAGCGCGCGCTGCGCGGACCACACGCCGTGGTAGAGGCGCGGCGCAGACGGGGGGTGCGCTCGAGGAGGAAGCTGTGGTGCGCCTCTCCGCCCGCCGTCACCTTGGTCCAGGAGCAGCTCTTCTTCTGGCCGCGGGGCTCCTCGTCTGCGGCGCGCGTCCATCTCAGCACCGACGCTGTGACGATGAGCGACACGAGGAAGACAGACGTGATGTGCATCATGTTGCTGCTGCTGCTGCCGCGGGTTCAAGTCTAATAATACCACCCACCGGCACTGCTTTGGCCCAATTTGTTGTGTGGATATATGAGGCCAAGTGTGGCGAGATGGTGAAGAAAATAAGCTTTCGGGGCTTCTTGAGTTTAAAAGTTGAGTTTAAAACAAACTACTTGAGTGTTTCTTCTCTCTTGACTCTGTAGTAAAACAACGGAGTCACTGTGTCCGCCGACTCCTACCTGAGCTGTCTGGCATCATGGAGGGCTGGTTTAAACAGAGGCGGGGGGCTTTCCCGTTAAAAGACCACTGGTTCCTCCCTCTCTCACCCTCCTCTCTCTCTCTCTCCCTCTCATCCCCTCTCTCTCTCTCTCTCTCCACCCCCCCTCTCCCTCTCTCTCTCTCCCTCTCATCCCCCCCTCTCTCTCTCTCTCCCCCCTCCCTCTCACCCCCCTCTCTCTCTCTCTCTCTCTCCCTCCCTCTCTCTCTCTCACCCCCCTTCCCTCTCATCCTCTCTCTCTCTCTCTCTCCCTGCCCACCCCCTCTCTCTCTCTCTCTCTCTCTCTCTCTCTCTCTCTCTCTCTCTCTCTCTCTCTCTCTCTCTCTCTCTCTCACCCCCCCTCCCTCTCACCGCCCCTCTCTCTCTCACCCCCCCTCCCTCTCTCTCTCCCCCCCCCTCTCTCTCTCTCATTCATTCTCTGACCCCAAGCTGAACATCCGTGATTGTGACACGCGGCATAGGCTATTGATTAGTACACGCCGTATGTGCACGGCGCACATTTCCACACGCATGTGTTCTCCTCCCCCCCAAGCTATAGTGATGTTGACACTGACACACACACACTGACACACACACACAGACACACACAGACACACAGACACACACACACACACCAGACAGACAGACAGACACACACACACGCACACACACACACATACACACACACACACACACACATACACACACACACACACACACACCACACACAAATACACATACACATACACACACACACACACACACACACACACACACACACACACAACACCACACACACACACTGACACACACACACATTTATGTCCACATAAAGAGACAATGTTTAAAGGACACAAATATTATCAGTGCACTTGTACAGTGTGGGTTATTCTGATACATTCGTGCCCAAATTGACAATGGCAACCAAAGTTACACACACACACACACACACACATACACACACACACACACACACACACACACACACACACACACACACACACACACACACACACACACACACACACACACACACACACACACACACACACACACACACACACACACACACACACACACACACACACACACACACACACACACACACAACACACACACACACACACACACACACACACACACACACACACACACACCTATACATACACACACACACACACACACACACACACACACACACACACACACACACACCACACACACACACACACACACACACACACCTACACACACACACACACACACACACCACACACACACACACACACACACACACACACACACACCTACACACACACACACACACACACACACCACACACCACACACACACACACACACACACAACACCTTTTATCAGCCCTCCCATAAAACGCAAACATATTATGACAAATATTTTATTGTCTTAATGGCCTATTTGACAACATGACAGTCAAATTCCACCTGGAGAATGATGTCATAGATAAATAGGGACAATTACTTTATATAATCTGATTTATATGGGTCCTTACATTATACAAAGAGGAGACTCAATCTTTATTTCAAAAGTATCATATCTGTACATATCTCTTACCTACTCTTACTAGTTACACTGCTGGCCAGTATGACTTACTACCATAGTGTCTTTATATCTTGTATCTTATATATTGTATCACTGTACATATTAATACTACAACTCTGTACATACATCTGATTAGCACTATTACTCAGTAGTAGTACTCATTTATATATTTTATACCCAGTTTAATCACCTGTACCTTTAGTTGTACTGTACTTATGCTGTATGATGACAATACATTTGAAACTAATCTAATCTATTATCACTTAGTCTAATTAAAATAATCTATGTTACCGTGTTGTTGACACCCATCATGTCTGCTGCATCACTATCCCCGTTAATCCCTGAGTACCGTCAGAACCGGTCCACTGAGGATGCAGTGAACACCACCACACCACCCTCACCCACTTACGCTTGAAACCCACCAGGCGCGGGCACAAGCACTCGTGGGTTTCGTGCGAGAACAGCGCGCGTGGCCGTCCACACCGCATCCCGACTTCAGAGCGGGCGAAAGCGCACGGAGGATTTGTATACATTTCTATTGTCCATTTTGCATGTATAACCAGTTATGATCTAAATAATTAGAATGTTAGAATAAATCTTAGAATGATGAAATCAGTGTGACTGTACTCCTGAAAAAGTATAGTATGGTCTAGTTGTATTGGGAATAGGGATGCTCGATATTGGCTTTTTTACCGATACCCATATACGGATATTGTCCAACTCTTAATTTCCGATACCGATTAAATTCGCCTCCTGCCCGCGCACGGCCGGTGTGAACAGCGACGCCTGTTAACATGGGAGAGAAAGTGAAGCGATGATCGCCCGCCCGCCTCACGCCTCACGCCCGCGCCTGGTGGGTTTCGTGCGTTAGAGGGCAAGGACCCATATTATGCCAGACTATTATTCATCGACTACAGCTCTGCATTTAACACGGTCATCCCACACAAACCCTCTGCTAAACTCCTCACTGAGGGTCTGACACCGGCTCTCTGTGACTGGGTGCTGAACTTTCTTACAAACAGGCCCCAGTCAGTCAAGAGTCGGCAACCGGACATCGGGCACCAAGGTCCTAAGCACAGGGACCCCCCAGGGCTGCGTGCTGAGCCCCCTGCTGTACACCCTCTTCACTCCCAGAACAACACCAGGATCATCAAATTCGCGGATGATACTACAGTCATCGGACTGATCACTGGGGGAGCTGAGGAGGCGTACAGAGGGGAGGTGGCGGAACTGGTGGCATGGTGTCAGGACAATCATCTCTCCTTGAACGCAGACAAGACCAAGGGGATGATTGTTGACCCATGGATTTTTTTAAACTGTGATCCCCCCACCCCTCTTTTGCTTTTGCACTCTGACCTGACTGCTGCTGTGACCTCAATGTCACCCTTCCCCCCAACTGTGGATCACTTCTTCTTCTTCTTCTTCTTCTTTTTCTTTCGACTTTTCCCATCAGGGGTCGCCACAGCGGATCATCCGTTTCCACCTGTTCCCGTCCTCTGCGTCGTCCTCCGTCACTCCCGCTGCCCGCTGTCGAAATACTTCCCAAAGGTCAGTGAATACCACGCCCACAACACCAGAGGGAGCTCCACAAATCATGTTCAGCCCAGATTCGGCACAAACTAAAGGGACTAAACACGTTTCGCAATTATGCCACAACAATGTGGAACGCCCTACCCACAGCTGTAAAGGAATGTGAATCACTACCCACTTTCAAAACCGCTCTTAAAGAGCACCTACGGGAGACTGCAATTCGAAACTGGCCCGGTAAATGTCCAACCCCCCCCCCCCCCCCCCCCCCCCCAAATAGACAGTCTCCTCCCCACCGTATGTATATTTTTAAATATAATCTCTGTTAGGATCTAGGGGTAACAGTACTGTATCTTTGCATATCATATATGTCACAAATGTAACAGTACTATATACCTGTATGTCATGTATGTCCCTATGCCATAAATGTCATGATGTCATGTATGTTGTGTATGTCATAAATGTCATGACGTCATGTATGTTGTGTATGTCATAAATGTCACTGTATATACACCATGTGTATTGAGCCGTACTGTATTGTACCCATTCTGCAATCTGTTAATAAAGTTTTCATTCATTCACACATGTCCTCCTTCACTGTGTCCATAAACCTCCTCTCGGGCCTTCCCCTCCTCCTCTCTCCATCTCTTCCCCTCCTCCTCTCTCCATCTCCAGCTCTTCCCCTCCTCCTCTCTCCATCTCCAGCTCTTCCCCTCCTCCCCTCTCCATCTCCAGCTCTTCCCCTCCTCCTCTCTCCATCTCCAGCTCTTCCCCTCCTCCTCGCTCCATCCCCAGCTCTTCCCCATCTCCTCTCTCCATCTCCAGCTCTTCCCCTCCTCCTCCTCTCTCCATCTCCAGCTCTTCCCCTCCTCCTCTCTCCATCCCCAGCTCTTCCCCTCCTCTCTCCATCTCCAGCTCTTCCCCTCCTCCTCCTCTCTCCATCTCCAGCTCTTCCCCTCCTCCTCTCTCCATCTCCAGCTCTTCCCCTCCTCCTCTCTCCATCTCCAGCTCTTCCCCTCCTCCTCTCTCCATCTCCAGCTCTTCCCCTCCTCCTCGCTCCATCCCCAGCTCTTCCCCTCCTCCTCTCTCCATCTCCAGCTCTTCCCCTCCTCCTCCTCTCTCCATCTCCAGCTCTTCCCCTCCTCCTCTCTCCATCTCCAGCTCTTCCCCTCCTCCTCCTCTCTCCATCTCCAGCTCTTCCCCTCCTCCTCTCTCCATCTCCAGCTCTTCCCCTCCTCCTCTCTCCATCTCCAGCTCTTCCCCTCCTCCTCTCTCCTCTCTCCAGCTCTTCCCCTCCTCCTCTCTCCATCTCCAGCACTTCCCCTCCTCTCTCCATCTCCAGCTCTTCCCCTCCTCCTCTCTCCATCTCCAGCACTTCCCCTCCTCCTCTCTCCATCTCCAGCTCTTCCCCTCCTCCTCTCTCCATCTCCAGCTCTTCCCCTCCTCCTCTCTCCATCTCCAGCTCTTCCCCTCCTCTCTCCATCTCCAGCTCTTCCCCTCCTCCTCCTCTCTCCATCTCCAGCTCTTCCCCTCCTCCTCTCTCCATCTCCTGCTCTGAACTGTGAATCACTAAAGACACTTTTACTGCTGCTGTGACCCGTTGACACCTCCTCCATATTTATTTTTGTAAACACTGAATTGGAACGTGCAATAACGCCAATGTTACTCACTGTGCTTTGTGTATATATCTATACCTTTAAAAAAAATGATATATTTTTACCTTCTTTTTTAAGCACTCGCTTGTATTTAAATTGTACTTTTCTTTTTGTTAAGTATCGTGTGATTGTGTGTGAAGGGCGGACGAGCAAAGTATAAGATTTTCATTGTACGGCAAACTGTCTGTTTAACTGTGTTCACGTGACAATAAACAATCTTGAAGTTGTGGTACAAAAAAAGTCAGCACACCGTCTGCAGTGTTCCCACAAGTTTAATTTACTTTAACACAACGTTTCGGCCTGTGGCCTTTTTTACAGACGATGGCGCCATTGCTCTCATGAAGCAGCAGGTTGGAGGCGGAGTTGTTAGATGACTCCGGTTGCAATGCCTCGCTTGAATGACGTTAACTTTTCACCTGGATAACGTCAACATTCAGGGTGAATGTAATGTGAGAAATTGGGGAATTTCTTTAAAAAAAATTTTTTTTTAATTTTTTATATATTTTTATTTCATTTTTTGGAAGAAAAGGCACAGGTACAGGCATACAATGCACATAAAACATAAATTAAAATTATTTGCCAATTACACGCATTGGCTTGCCCCTTGCCTCATTTAAAATTAAATTTTTTAATTTTTAATTTTTTTTTTGTCTTTTTCCCCCTCCTTTTTCTCCCATCCCAATGTTAGTCGTTATGCCAATTCCCAATCCCCTTCCTGGTCGCTGCGCACTTACCCCCCACAGTCGGTCTGGGAGAGTGGAGGCTATCACGTGCTTCCTCCGACACACGTCCAGCCAATCAACCGCTTCTTTTCACCTGGCAGCGCGGACTCTCACTGAGAGGGTGTAACATGTGGAAGGATCACACTACCCCCCTTAGATCCTATCCGCGCTGAGTAGGCCCCCAACCGAACTGTAGGAGTCACTGTTTACAACGACCCGGACCCACCCCGCCAGCTTCTCCCACCCTCTAATACAGCCAATTGTATTAGTGTGAACGGCCAGCCAAGCTGGTGACAACCCCGGAGCTGTGAGCTGGATTCGAACAGGCGAATCCAGCGTCTCCGGCGTTTGGTGACAAACGCAATCTCCGCTACGCCACCTGACCGCCTTAAAAATGGTTTTTGATCGGATCGGGAAAGAACGGTATCGGTAGATACTCAAAATCACATGATCGGGATCGGGAGCAAAAAAAAATGTGATCGGGACATCCCTATAGTTTGGACCCAAGTGTGTTTCCTGCCGGTCACCGCATCAGCAGATTCTGCAACAGGACATCATACACTTGGGGTCCTTTTAGGACGTTACTGTTGTCAAGTCAATGTCCGAACACCCTCCCACCCCCTCCTAATGTACAGTTCCCTTCCCCCTCGTATGTATATATTTACTGTTAGGGTTTCTGGTTAACAGTACTGTATATTTGCATATCTTGTATGTCACAAATGTAACAGTACTGTATATCTGTGTATGTCATAAATGTCACGATTAGATTAGATTAGATGATTAGATTAGTTTCTTATATCTGTATATCTGTATGTCATAAATGTTATGATGAATTGAAAATGGGGGACCCTGATGTAAACAAGACCAAAGTCTTTCTCTGGTCTGCATCCCCTTAACAAGTGTGTGTATTGAGCCGTACTGTACTACTGTACCCATTCTGCGCAATCTGTTAATAAAGTTTTCAATCAATCGAACTTTGGACCCGCCTGAGGGGGCTCTGGGGGGGACCATGACGACAGTGGACCTTATTAAACGTAACCCCAGGAGGGTGACCGGATTGAACAGAAGTCCAGGGGCAACCAGTCTGTGAACTTTCACCTACTTCTCGAGAGTCGGACCATCTGAAGAAGAGACCAAAGTTCACGAGGTCCCTGCTGCGTGTCTCTCGCGTCTGATTGGTCGGAAAAAAACTCACCTGATTCAAGCAAAGTTCCCGGCCGCGTGTCGCACTAACAACACCACTACGTCGTGGTCTTTCATTCATTAACCCCGCGCGGGGCAGGCAACACATGCGGACGCTATCGGGGCCACGGCGGATGATGATCTTTCCTCCAGTCCACCACCGACGACAACACGTGATCGTTGTGCATCATCATACAAGTGTTTATTGATATGCAGCACAAAACATCATGTCGGCTCGGTCTTCATCATCTTTCCAGACCGATACATTATTACATACTATTATTATGCTTTTCTCTCTACATCATCATCATCATCGTCATCATCATCATCATCATCATCATCATCATCATCATCATCATCATCATCATCATCATCATCATCCCCCGCAATACGATGCCATGCAATATCAGATATTTTCATCAAGCAATATAATTTCTCTTTCACAGAGATGGGGGGGGGGGGAGGGAGAGGGAGAGA
>NW_028172240.1:0-10000 GCF_963971535.1 Notolepis coatsorum
ACTGCATGTACTTTCCCTTTACATAAAACACAACACAGGCAGGGGGTTGATATTCAGTGGGCTTTTCTTTTTTTTCAGTGGGGGTATTATGGTGTGGAGATTTATCAGAAATGTAATCCGGATATAAAGTGAAATATTGCCTTCCGTCCGTGATCCTTGTAAAGAGTACAGGACAAGGTTTGGGGATTTAGGGGTTTGAGGATGGGGCTGGCCTCAGGCCAGCGTGCTCTGTGCCAAGGGTAGATTATCCTCTGCCCTCTCAAGCTCTGCTGTCCCCTCTGCCTCCTCCCCAGACCCTAACCTTAGTCTGAGAGGAAGTCAAGGTACCGGTAAGGGCATATGGCTGACTTCAAAATCACCTCCCTCCCTCTCCCTCTCAGACACACAGGCCCACACACATACATGAACTTATACACATGCATACACACACACACACACACACACACACACACACACACACACACACACACACACACACACACACACACACACACACACACACACACACACACACACACACACACACACATGCACACGTTGGAGTTTTTGGTCTCTAGTCTCTAGGTATGAGTGTGCTCCATCCATCATGTGGTGTTTGTAGGCCGGAGTAGAGCAGAGAGCCCTCTGGCTAGCAGCTCCACCAACACACCACGGGACAAGGTCAACACACACACCACCACAAGGAGACGGGTAATAATAATTAGCCCTCTGTGTGTGTGTGTGTGTGTGTGTGTGTGTGTGTGTGTGTGTGCGTGTGTGTGCGTGTGTGTGTGTGTGTGTGTGTGTGTGTGTGTGTGTGTGTGTGTGTGTGTGTGTGTGTGTGTGTGTGTGTGTGTGTGTGTGTGTGTGTGTGTGTGTGTGTGTGTGTGTGTGTGTGTGTGTGTGTGTGTGTGTGTGTGTGTGTGTGTGTGAGAGGGGGGGGGGGGGGGGGGGGGTCAGCCAAAGAACGTTATCAAGTAACATCAGGTCCGGTGGTCTTGAGTAGATCACTGTGGACAGGCCATCGTGGAGTTATACATGTTCTTCTAGAGTAGAAGACTGTGGACATCATGCAGATCTACATGTTCTTCTAGAGTAGAAGACTGTGGCCATCATGGAGTTATACATGTTCTTCTAGAGTAGAAGACTGTGGCCATCATGGAGATCTACATGTTCTTCTAGAGTAGAAGACTGTGGCCATCATGGAGATCTACATGTTCTTCTAGAGTAGAAGACCGTGGCCATCATGGAGATCTACATGTTCTTCTAGAGTAGAAGACTGCGGACATCATGGAGATCTACATGTTCTTCTAGAGTAGAAGACTGTGGCCATCATGCAGATCTACATGTTCTTCTAGAGTAGAAGACTGTGGACATCATGCAGATCTACATGTTCTTCTAGAGTAGAAGACTGTGGACATCATGCAGATCTACATGTTCTTCTAGAGTAGAAGACTGCGGCCATCATGGAGTTATACATATTATTTTGGAGTGGATGACTGTGGTCAACATGGAGATCTCTATGATCTTTTTCTATCTATCTGTTGGGTTGCCATCCTTGAACCCTGTCCACCTCTACATCCCTTTAAAAAAAAGTGTATTTGGCCAGGCCATCTTTTCATATAGAGCATCCCACCAATGGAACTCAATACCTCAAACAATTAGAGTGTCCACATCATATTACTCATTCAAGTGCAGGGTTCAGGAATGGCTCATTGATAACCAGAATTGTCAACACTGAGGTGTCTGTGTGTGTATGTGTGTGTGTGTGTGGATATGGTGCGTTTGTCTATGTCTGGGTCTTTTTAATATGTCATGATGTGCTCTGTCCTTGTGTCCATGACTGTATTGTGACCTGTATCCCTATCGTATGTTCTTTTTTTTTTTTTTACTTTGACCATTCCGCTGATTCTTTTTTGCGTTTATCGCTTTTTCTCTGGTCAAGAATGACCGACAGAAACAGGTTGAATGGGGGTACAGATGGGGGAAAGACACTCTGAGAAAGTTACGGCTTTGTCCGGGAATCGAACTTGCTACCCCAGATCCGTGACGAGCACGGTTGTCCCCGGCGCCGAAATAGCGCTCGAGGTACGCGGTGAGCTACTGGAGCTCCCCCCCCTATCGTATGTTCTATGTGCTTTTGTTGTGTTTTTATTCTAATGTTATTTATCTTGATTTTATTAAGTTTTTATTGCTAACCCTTTTTCACACAGGATTTTAGCCTGTACCTTCTGGCAGGGGGACTGCGAATGGAAATTAGCCTTTTGGCTAAAATTGGGTGCATTTACATCTGTAAAATGTTTATTAATGTACGCTGTCCCCCTTGATCAAATAAAGTAACCCTAACCTAACACCATGTCCACCTCTACACCCTGTCTTCACCTGCATCATATGTGGCAGGACTTGTGGCTCCAGGATAGGCATCCACAGCCACAGGACACTGCCATAACCAGTTTCAACCAGAGCCAGAGTCCCACCACACACAATGAATTGGAAGCAACATCATCTTCCAATTTTTGATCGACTGCCATAAGCAAGTAAGCAAGCACGCGTGTACCGTATATGTGTGTGTATGGGTGTGTGTTTGTTTGAGTGGCTGTGCGCGTGTGCGTGTATGTATATCGGGACCGTATGTAGTATGGGCGAACACGTGTGAATGTGGATGTTTGTGTGTGTGCATGCGTGTGGTTTTGTGTATGCACTGTATGTGTCTGTGCACGCGTGCCATGTATGTGCGTGTGTCTCTGTCTCTGCTCCTGCGCGTACATAGATCTCTAAATATTTAGCTAAAACTTTAACTCAAAAGTAAGCAACAAACTTACCTTTTTTAGCCTTTTAATACACTCTTGCCACTCGTTACATCCACACTAGGATTATTGTACTGGAAATGAGAGCTATTTTATTGCACTGCACAATTGTTCTATAAAATACAATTAGTCTATTTTATGCTAGTTTTTTGTCCATATTTATGCCAATAATGTTCTGCCTATCTATGTCTATTTAATGTCTACCTTACTGCTGTGATGCACCTTGAGCTGCCATCTTTGTATGAAAGTTGCTACACAAATAAAGTTTATTAATACGTGTTGTGAAAGACAGCCAGCACTGGAGGAAGTAGCTGTGCATTTTCCCCGCTCTCTTTCTATCCTATAGATTTCCTGTCTGTGCGAGGGTCTCTCTCTCTCTAACAGAGGGAACGTTGGTGGTAAAGGCTTCAGCAATGCAGTATGTTCTATAGGTCAGTCAATACAGCCAAGGAGATGGCTCTCATGTGACTGCTGCAGGGAATCAGATACATCCCAGATCTAACCTACTGATAGCATCTCAGGAGAGAGAGATAGGGAGAGAGAGAGAGAAAGAGGGTGAGTGAGAGAAAGCAAGAGATAAAGAGGGTGGGAGAGAGAGGGAGAGAAAGAGTGAGAGTGTCTTATTTCTTTTTTTTTATCTTTTTTATTAATTAATAAAGTTTTGGAGTGTGTGCAAAGCAAATTTGAGACCACGGACACTTCAACAACGACCTTCACCTTCACTGCTCTAGCCTCAAATGGTCTGGTGAGACACAACACTAACCACGCTTAAAGGAACATGCCAACTTTTTTGGGAAATTAGCTATTTGCCATGAATGAATGAATGAATGAATGAAATGAATGATGAATGAATGAAAACTTTATTTAACAGATTGCAGAATGGGTACAATACAGTACGGCTCAATACATACAATTGTTAAGGGGATGCAGACCTGAGAAAGACGTTTGTCTTGTTTCCATCAGGGTCCCCCATTTTCAATTCATATAGACATATATGACATACATGACATACAGATAGTCAGTACTGCTACATCTACCTATGACATACCAGATTTGCAAATACAGTACTGTTTGTGATACAGAAGGAGTCAAGAAAAGGGAGTATTATACATTGACGTAGAAACTGTACATGGAGGTTGGGTGGGGGGGGTTGGGTACATTGGGATATTGACAACCATACTGGGTAATTTACATTGGAGGTGGTTGGGGGGGGGGGGGGGGCGGGGGGCACACTGTATAAACAAGTAACACTGTACATTGAGGGGGGGGGGGGAGGAGACACTGTACAAACAAACACAAATTGTACATTGAACTATTGACAAAACCATACTAGGTAAATGACTGTACATTGGAGGGGGTTGGAATGATTGGGTTAGGATATTTACAGGGGCCAGTGTTTGAATTGCAGTCTCCCGTAGGTGTCCCTTGAGAGAGGTTTTGAAAGTGGGTAGTGATCCACATTCCTTTACAGCTTTGGGTAGGGCGTTCCACATTGATGTGGCATAATTGCGAAACGTGTTTAGTCCCTTATTTGAGCCGAATCTGGGTTGACATGATTTGTGGAGCTCCCTCTGGTGTTGTGATCGTGGTATTCACTGACCTTTGGGAAGTATTTTGGACATGTACATGGGTACCTTGGTCGTGTAGTGTATCTTGTAGACCAGGCCCATTGCAAGTTGTTGTACTCTGTCGTCTACTCTAAGCCATCCTAGGTTGTCGAAGTGGGCAGGGGTGAGGTGGGTTCTAGGAGTAAGGTCAAGCAGTAGTCTGACCAGTTTGTTTTGAGATGTTTGTAATTTTGTTTTTAGCGCCTTTGAGGTGCTTTGGTACCATGAGGTGCAAGCATAGTCGTAGTACCCCTGAATGAGTGCTCCTGCCAGAGTCTTCAGGGTGTTCTTGTTTACCAGAGAGGAGATCCGGTACAAGAATCGAGTTCTGTTGGTTGACTTTTTTTATTACATTGGATGCCATTTTGTCACAGAGAGATTAGCCTCTAGGATGGACCCCAGGTAGGTAATTTCATCTTTCCTTGTGACAATATTGTCACCCACTGTAACTGAGAAGCCGTCGGTCTTGCTGAGTTTGTTATTTGAACCGAAGAGAATGGACTCTGTTTTGCCCATGTGTAATGATAGTTTGTTATCAGCGAGCCATATGCAGATTCTGCCTAGTTCCGAGCTGAGGGTTTTTTCAACCTGTAACTTGTTCTTGTCAGAGACCAGCAGGGCTGAGTCGTCCGCAAACAGGAACAAGTTGCAGTCACAAGCTGACGACATGTCATTTGCATAAATTAGGAACAGTAGCGGTCCTAGTATGCTTCCTTGTGGAACACCACAGCTCACTGTGAGGGGGGGGGGATAGGGTACCGTTTACCTCCACCATCTGTTCCCTCCCCTCAAGGTAGGATTGCATCCAGCTCACTGATAGACTATCAAAACCAATTGCTTTTAGCTTGTCAATCAGAATGGAGTGGATTGACCGTGTCAAAGGCCTTTTGTAGGTCCAGCATGACCATGCCGCAGTATTTGCCTGCGTCCACCTCTTGTTTGATGTGGTCATTCAAATAAGAGAAGGCATGTGTCAGTGGAGTGGGATGTTCTGAAGCCAGATTGGAATTCGTAGATTAGATTTTTTTCCGCTAGGTACTTTTCGACCTGTTCGTAGACTATTTTTTCCATGACTTTCGAGATGGAGGTGAGAATAGAAACAGGGCGGTAGTTGCCTGGGTCTAATTTGCTGCCCTTTTTGTGCAGAGGGGTCACCCTCGCATTTTGAAGTCCTTGGGGACGTGTCCCTGTTTTATGGAGAGGTTTATTATGTGTGTGATGATTGGTGTGATGGCGGCTGCTGAGTCTCTGAGGAATTTGGAGGGGATGTTGTCATGGCCAGTGGCCTTGTTAGGTTGGAGGGCGCTCAGTTTATTGAGTACCTCATCTGTTGTTACCATTTCCAAGTTTATTGAGTACCTCATCTGTTGTTACCATTTCCAGCTTGAAGTCGTCCTTGCGGACCCCTAGGTTTTTGTAGAAAGCTACTATGTGTTCTACCCCATAAAGCCCTGAGTGGGAGGGTAGTTTGTTTACCAGTGTTGTGGCTATGTTTGTGAAGAAAATGTTTAAGTAATTGGCTACATCCAGCTTGTCTGTGATGAGCGTGTTGTCAGTTTTTATGTTTATGTTTGAGAATCTGGTTTTAAGTTTTTTACTGCATCCTAGTTGATTATTGAGTAATTTCCAAAGTTCACGTGGTTTGTTTTTGTTTTCCTCAGTTTTGTCATTGATGAAATTCTTTTTTGCAGTTTTGATCATGGAGTTTACGTCGTTTCTTAGTCTGTTTCTTTCTAGTTTGAGTTCAGTCACGTGGGCTTGGAGTTCACTGCTCGTGCTTTTAGTAAGCTTTGACTGACTTTTACGAAACTCAGAGCATTTTTTGTCTCTGGTTTTCATAGCGGCCAGTATTTCGGAGTGCATCCACGGCTCAGCGCGATTTTTTACCCTGGTGGTTCTTAGGGGGGCCATGTCGTTTAGTATTGCTGAGAATTTGGTTTTGAAACCAAGCCATGTTTCGTCAACCAGTGTACCATTGAGTTCATCTGACCAGTCCAGACTCTCCAGTTCAAGGTTGAAGGCCTCGCTACCCCGGAGTTAGACATGCAGATACATACCCTTTTCTTCTCTGTGCATGCATTAGGCTTAGGGAACAGCCGCACTGTTAGCCTAGCTTAGCGTCATTCACGGTGTGCCAGTGTAGCCTAGTCCCCAACAGTCACAAATACAAGTCCAAAACTTTCCTGTAAACATGTTGTGACCTGTGTATTTACCACGTGAAAGGAATAAATAAAAGAATTCGACATTTTTGTTTTCTAAGCAGATATATACTCTTAACAATTTTTTTGCCGAACCAGTGCTGCCTGGGCGCAGTGATTTTCCTCACCTCAAAAGCCCTGTTTTTCAAAAAATCACTGAAAAAATGTCAACTGCAAATTATGTCCCCAAAGGAAAACAACATCTGTTTTATCTAATAAGATAACGTTTTCAGTCTGTTCATCTCATTGAATAATTTTTATTCTATTATTTAACTCAATCCATACTTGGCGTCCGTGCATCGATACGATATCGCCACACGAAATATTGCGATACGATGCCTTTCGATTTTCTCCCCACCCCTAATATGTGGGGGAAATTGGGAATGTACTCTATATGTAGTGGTATGTGTCTGTAGCGGTATGTGTCTGGGGGGGGGGGATTGTATGTATTTTCTAAATAAAGGTTTCCTTGCAGCAGTATTATAAAGATTGTATTAAAACATACCCTTTTAAATGAAAAAGCACCATGAAAATTGTACTACAAAAGAAAAAGACATACAGGGGTGGCTGGGTAGCGCAGCGGACTAAGCGCTCGCCTACCACCGCAGAGACTCTGGGTTCGAATCCAGCTGTCATCGGTACCTCCGGCTTGGTCAGTCGTCCATACTAACACAATTGGCAGTGTTAGCGGGTGGGAAGCCGGTGGGGTATGTATCCTGGTCGTTGTAAAACAGCGACTCCTACTGGTCGGTTGGGACGCCTGCTCAGCAGGGAAGGGATCTAGGGGAGGTAGTGTGATCCTCCCACGCGTTACACTCCCCCAGTGAGAGTCCTCGCTGTCAGGTGAAAAGAAGCGGCTGGCTGACTCCACATGTATCGGAGGAGACATGTGATAGTCTTCAACCCTCCCTAGGCCGGCAAGTGGGGAAAGAATACGCGCAACGACCAGGAAGGGAATTGGCATAACGACTAAATTGGGATGGAAGAAAAATACGGAAAATAGGGGGCGAAAAAATAGACAAAAGAAAAAAGAAAAAGACATACAAAGATTACTCTAAATTGCACGCAAAAGCACAAAATACCTCAAATATCGCCAAACCATAAAAAATTGGAAAAACATTATCGTATCATATTTGGACCATAACGCCCAGCCCTGAGCATGTGTGTTGCACGTGACGTGTGCATGATGTATGTGCACGTGTGCCATGCGTGTTCCTGTCCAACATCGTTGTGTGGACGACGTGGTCTTGTCATTTGATTGCATTGTGAAATCATGCCAGATCCGTCTGGCTCGAGAGCCTCTCTACAGCTCCCTTTGTCTCCTCGGGCTAATTAGGGTGGAATCTCTGTCAATTATGTTGGGGAATTAATGTAACGTGACACATTTAGCGGCGCTCGGGGGGTGTCGTATATCCTCGTCCTGATCAAAAACTTAATGCGGTGTCCTGTCTATTTATAGGAGCTCTTAACCTCTCGGGCTGCCCAGTCAGGACACAGAGAACCGCAGGATTTATGACTCTCTGTGTAAAATGAGATTAGAGCTCCCGTTTTATACTGTTCTTCCCCGCAATTCAATACGATGCTGTCATTTGTTAGAATTAGAGTAGATTAGAGAGGAATCATTCCCGATATTACCGTTTAAATGGTTAGTTAATATTAATTGTCTTTTTTTTTTTTTTTTTTTATGACGAGTTAGAATGGACATTTGAGACAGATGTTTTTATTCGCGGTATAGCTGGCTTCTGTGAATGAGCATATACAGGAAGTCATGCAAGAGGTATTTTTATACTGGTCAGTGGATACTCTGTCCTGCAGGGGCCCGTACGTTTCCAATAAATGTGCACACTTAAAAAGGAAGATTAATTTTCATAACCCCTCTGGGAGAAGAGTTTGGGAGAGACGCATCTTGCGTTGCCTCTTGCGTTAACGTCCTTTGCTGTAGATTAATGTACTTTTTATTTTTATTTCAATTCCATTTAAGTATAGCTTTGTGTTTTCTAAGGATGACATGTTGGGATTTTTTATTAAAACGCCTTATAGACACAGAGGGTGATGCAATTAATCTGTTTAGTATTTTTCATGTTTTTAATCTGCACTGTCTACACTGTCCTCATTGTCCATGATAAACAATGAAAACAAGCTAAAGCTGTGTCAACATGTGGTGTTAATAACACATCATAACACATCATTAAAGGGGGAATACTGTAACAAATATTCAATTAATAATAATATAAATTATTTTACCAAGGCTGTTTAATGAAGACACTGTCAAAATATTATATATTTATATTTGTTTGTACAGCTAGATGTACAGTCATTACATAAAAAAGGAAATTTGATCATTTTTCAAGCATAATAAAAAATTTCACCAATTTTATCCTCAGTGAACACATCACAACTGTATTTAATTGACACTCCTTAAAGACTTGTTTGAATTATTCAGTCAGTTCAGTATACAGTATCAGACTGTTTTATGATTTTATTCTTTGTAATAATTTAAGAAAAACATTATTCAATAACCTATATTTAATCCCATTATTCTTAGCCCAAGGTGTGAAAATCCTTTTAACACGTTGTGTTGGAAAGAAGTTGTGAGTCTTTGTCTGTAATCACTGCAATGTTTTTTGGTGTTTAATTAGACAGATTTTCTTTTGTATATTTCACAAAAGCATACTCTTTTCAAAAAGGGTTCTGTTTTGCACCAAAAAGTTACCATTACAAAATAAAAATTAAATAATAATAATAATAATAATAATAATAATAATAATAATAATAATAATAATAATAATAATAATTAATAATAATAATAATATAATAATAATAATAATAATAATAATAATAATAATAATAATAATAATAATAATAATAATAATAATAATAATAATAATAATAATAATAAAATAATAATAATAATAATAATAATAATAATAATAATAATAATAATAATAAAAATGTTCCTCCAAGGTTTGAATTAGTGTCATTGCTTGTGTTAGCGTGGTAGGTAAATGTTATGATGATTTATTGAATGTGGATGATAATAATATACAAAAAGAATACTTAATCACAATATCAACATATTGTGTAATAACCAGGAAGTGTTGACTGAAGTTCAACACAGATATTCATTAGTACTTAGGCCTACAACAATTAGAATAAGAGAAGAGAAGAGAAGAGAAGAGAAGAGAAGAGAAGAGAAGAGAAGAGAAGAGAAGAGAAGAGAAGAGAAGAGAAGAGAAGAGAAGAGAAGAGAAGAGAAGAGAAGAGAAGAGAAGTGATCTGTGAATGTTCCAGGTTTTATATGGAACAAGAAATAAGAAAAAAAACGATTCTCCCAGATCTGACATGTCTACACAAGCTACAACCTCCATTTCTACAACAATAACATAGACTGGTATGTGACCTCAAAGAC
>NW_028172239.1:0-17537 GCF_963971535.1 Notolepis coatsorum
GGGTCAGAGGGTATAGTGAGGGCTGGGATGGGTCAGAGGGTATAGTGAGGGCTGGGATGGGTCAGGGGGTAGTGAGGGCTGGGATGGGTCAGAGGGTAGTGAGGGCTGGGATGGGTCAGGGTGTAGTGAGGGCTGGGATGGAGAGACGTACACAGGATGGTAACTGGGTACAGGGGCCTAGAAAGCACCAGTAGATTGGCAGGATGTTTAGCGAAGTAGCAGTCGAACTATTTCTAAAAAGCAGTTCTACTATCCCATGTACTGTATGTGAGTATCTGCTATACGGCATAGCACTGGAAATCGGTTCACACAAGCTCAAAATGCTTTGATTACAACCGATGTTGCATCTGGTCTTTTAAAAATGAACCCTAGATAAAAGCCTTGGACCGGATACTTTTTGGAGTGGGTCTGAGGTTATAATTGGGGGTGTAGGGTTTAGTCCTACTCATCCAGAACTTAAATATCTTGGGTCTGGATTTTCTAGATCTTGTTCCGAAGTTACCTCTGGATCAATAGCAGATTAAATAACACTATCTCTCTCTCTCTGTCTCTCTCTCTCTCTCTCTCTCTCTCTCTCTCTCTCTCTCTCTCTCTCTCTCTCCCCAGAAGGACCCATTTTCACTGCTTGTTGCATAATTAGATCTAAATTGCCATGACAACCAAATGGAACCTTTTTTTCCCCTGGGCCCTGCGGCTGAGATTAGAGTCTCTTACAGTCGTCTGACTCACTGTCTGAGATGCACACTCAGCCTGACATTCCCTGTGTGACACACACACACACACACACATACACGCACACACACACACACACACGCACACACACACGCATGCACGCACGCACTCACACACACACACACACACACACACACACACACACACACACACACACAGACACACACACACACACATGGGGTTAAACAGTAGCATGCATTTCCACTGACATGTATGCATATACGCTCTCAGAAGATAAGTTACTTTAAAGGGATAGTTATGATTTCTGGAACCCTGGCCCTATTTCTTACTTACCAATGATGTTGAGACTCACCTAAATATACTCCACACAGTGCACATGAAGTACATGTCAGATAGCATCAGTTTGTAGACAGGAGCTTGACCCCATTGACTTTGAATTGGTTTGTTTGGCTGACTAGTTGGAGGAACAGCATGGATTATGCTGAGAAAGGACTCTACCAGTCAACAACATCATTGGTACGTAAGAAATAGGGCTTCCAAAAATTTTAACTATCCCTTTAGAATATCACAGGACGTGTTGTCTGTCACTAAACACATGCAGATTGTGTTAAGGATGTGTTTAAAAAAAAAAAAAAAAACTATTTGTGTTGCTAATAACACAGTGTGTTGCTTTTCACATCCTGACATATTTTAACACATCCTTTTTGAGAGTGTACTGTAAATACATGAGCATGCGTGCACACACACACACACACACACACACACACACACACACATACACACACACACACACACACACACACACACACACACATACACACAAACACACACACACACACCCAAACAAACACAC
This sequence comes from Notolepis coatsorum, assembly GCF_963971535.1. Lineage (NCBI taxonomy): Eukaryota > Metazoa > Chordata > Actinopteri > Aulopiformes > Paralepididae > Notolepis > Notolepis coatsorum. The sequence goes on from NW_028172239.1 coordinate 1,547, forward strand.
ACTCTTGTACTGTATCTGAAGTCAGAACATTCTCCTTGTGGGGGAAACCCGTTAGGGAACGTGTACATAATTCACAGTGAAATTATCAATGTTAAGTGCCTTAAGTTATTAGAGCAAGGCACCTTTCAGACATGTCTGTGACATAGGGAAGTCGGTTTTTTTCCCCAGAGACTTTAATCTAAAATGGCCACAAACGCAGTTTCTCTCAAATGACTGGGGTTTTGGGAACAGTAAACTGCCGCTGGGCTTGGCGGGGCGAGGCTTAGCTCGCAATCCGACAAATCACAGAGGATGACAAAGTATTATTACAGTATGTTGTCTCTTCACTTAGCAGCTCCACTGCAGTCAGAGTCGTGAGTATTGTTGAGGACCCCCCCCCTTCCCCAGAGCACGACACGTATGCGACACTGAAAACACACCTCATAGAGACCTTTGGATTAATTTAATCTGAGCATGCCAGCCAGATTATCTCTCTACCTGGGCCTCTGTGACTCCAGGCCCTCGGAGCGAACGGATCACATGGCTTCTTGGGACGACCACAGACCATGCTTCCTGGGAAACAGTTTTTTGTACAGAAACTGCAGGGGCAAGTATGGTCACTTTGATCAGCTGTCCAATTGACAAATCTTCAATCTTCATCATCCCTGTACCAAAGAAACCCTCCCCAACATGTCTCAATGACTACAGACCGGTGGCACTCACCTTTGTGGCCATGAAATGTTTCGAGAGGCTGGTCAAGGAACACATTTCTGCCTCCCTCCCCAGTGATATGGACCCCATGCAATTTGCATACAGGCCAAACAGGTCCACGGACGATGCGGTCTCCCATGTACTGCACAGCACCCTCTCTCACCTTGACCGCCAGAAGGGGGGCTATGTGAGACTGTTGTTCATTGACTACAGCTCAGCGTTCAACACCATAGTCCCCACCAGACTGGTGGACAAGCTGATCGAGCTGGGTCTGAGCTCCGCTCTGAGCGCCTGGATACTGGACTTTCTGAGCAAAAGGCCCCAGGCGGTCAGGGTGGGGGGTCAGACCTCCAACACTATCACCCTGAGCATCGGGTCCCCCCAGGGCTGTGTTCTGAGTCACCTGCTGTACTCACTTTACACACACGACTGTGTGGCCAAGTTCAGCTCCAACTTCATAGTGAAGTTTGCAGACGACACAGTGGTGGTGGGGCTGATCTCGGACAACGACGAGAAGGCCTACCGGGAGGAGGTTGAGGTACTGGAACGCTGGTGCCAGGACAACAGCCTGCTCCTGAACATTGGTAAAACCAAGGAGCTGATCGTGGATTATAGGAGAGGACAGCAGGAGACACACACACCACTGAGGATAAACGGGGCTACCGTGGACAGGGTGAGCAGCTTTAAGTACCTGGGGGTCCACATCTCAGAGGACCTGACATGGTCAACACACATAGACTCAGTCGTAAAAAAGGCGAAGCAGCGCCTCTACCACCTGAGACAGTTAAGGAAGTTCAGAGTATCTGGGAAGATACTCCAGTCCTTCTACTCCGGAGCTGTAGAGAGCATCTTGACTGGAAACATCACTGCCTGGTATGGAAACAGCACGGCACAGGACAAGAAGGCCCTACAGAGAGTGGTGCGCTCAGCCGAGCGTACCACGGGTATTGCACTACCACCCCTGCAGGTTCTATACAACAAGAGGTGCAAATCCAGAGCCTACAGAATAATGAAAGACCCACACCACCCCAACAACAGCCTGTTCATGCTGCTGAGGTCAGGCAGACGCCTGCGAACACCAGCTACTAGGACAGAGAGGCTTCGGCTCAGCTTCTTCCCCCAGGCCATCAGAGCCTTGAACACTTAACGACAGAAAGACCCAGTGCCTCATCCGTAGCTAACAGTGTATGCACTAACACAGGACCTAGCATGTCCTCCATCCTCTGTAAATAACGTATGTACAAATACCGATATGCCCTACTATGTTACTGTTTATTGCACAATGTTGTTTATTGGATTCTATTATATGTTGTTACTACTGTATTGCACATCGTAGCGGGCAAGACCACCCGCATTTCATTGTATACTTGTATGCCGTGACAAATAAAACTCTTGACTTGACTTGACTTGACTTGAATCTTTCTCAGCTGGACACCAAGAGCTTTCACTCGAGGCCCCGCCCCCAACAAGCCGACACTCCCGGCGAACACTGTTACTGTCGCTGCTATGGCCCGGCTGCTTCTACTGCATGCAGTTCTGCCTCAAAGCTAAGGGGCGTCGACCTCCATAGCCACTTCAATGAAGGCGAGAAACAGGAAGGAGGTCACTCATTGGCTGCCATAGGCATCGGCCATTCCGGCTGTTTGTTATTCATTACATCGAGATGTCGCTTCCTCTGCAATGAGCTTGTGCAGGTGGACATCCTGCCTGCGTCAACCGTGGACATACTGGCGGGGAATTGCAGCCTCGCCCTTGAAGCTGTCGATAGCAGTTGCAAACAAACTCTCTGAAAACAGAACATGGCCAAGCACAGGGTGAAGAATCACATCCTGACTACCAGCCCACCTGTTTATGCCTGCACTCGGTGCATTGACCCAGGGAAACTCGCCATTGCTAAGATTGAGTTTGAGTCGCTAATCGAACAGCCAATGGGCTTCACCCCTCCACATCGCCACAAAGCCTGGTGGTGGTTGGCACCCATTCTGTGATTATCACCACCTCAACAAACCCTGCCCACAACCTGAATCCACACATCAAGGACTTTTCAGCCTGTCTTGTCTGGAAAGTTGTTTCTTCTACAGTGGACCTCGTTCACGGTTGGCCACCAAGTCCCCATCCAACCACAGGACGTCCGGAAACTGCAGTGATCACCCCGTTTGGACAGTTTAAATTTCTCTGCATGCCATTCGGCTTAAAAAATGCAGCCCTGCCATACACTGGACCTACCATTCCTGTTAATGTATCTGGAAAACATTGTTGTCAGCACCTCCAGGGCGGCGCATGCATCTCACCTCCAGACCCTCTTTGAACATCTCAGCCAGCATAGCCTGATCGTCAATTCAGCCAAGTGCCAGTTCAGACCTCCTCAGGCACTGCATCACGAAGGATGGGGCACTTCCACTGCCGTCACAAGTGGAGGCTGGGTTGGATTTACCATGACGCCTCACAATTAGGACCCTGCAGGTGTTCCTTGGCCTGGTTAACGCCGGGCAGCCCAGCTCATGCAGCCCCTTTATGAGGCCCTCAGGGACAAGTCCACTAAGCGCAGTGTCAACTGTTCCGAGGAGATGACCAACGTCTTCGCTGACAGGAAACAAGCCCTCGCTAATGTGACCATGCTGACACATCCTTTGCCCAATGTGCAGATTGCTCCTTCCGTTGGCACTTCGGAATATGACGCTGACGCTGAACACAAGCATTTGGTCTACAATGCCTGGCAGGCATTCACCTTTTCCAACCAGGCAGCTTCACCCCGATGAAGGGAAGTATGGCACCTTCAATCGCAAGCTCCTCTGTTTCCATTTTCTGTGAGAGGCCCGCCATTCATGGTGTTTGTAGACCACAAACCACTGACTTTTGCCATGGACAGAGTTCCTGAGCCGCGGTCCACTCATCAGCAATGCCAGCTTTCATCCTGAAGTTCACATTGCACATGTTGCTGGAAAAGACAATGACATTTCCAACTGTCTCTCATTTATAAAAAAAATATAAATTTTTTATTTTTTTACCTCCTATAATAGTGGGGTTCGCAGCTCTCTGACACAGTTTTTTTTGGGTCGCGCCTGAAAAGTTTGGGAACCCCTGGTGTAGAATAGATGATACGTTGTTACATAGTGTCATTGTCATTGAGCATCCTGATGGCCTGGGGCCTGCTCCCTTCTGTGGGTACACCTGCTCCCACCTGTGGGTACATCTACTCCCACCTGTGGGTACACCTGCTCCCACCTGTGGGTTACCTGCTCCCACCTGTGGGTTACCTGCTCCCTTCTGTGGGGTCGCCTGCTCCCTTTTGTGGGTCACCTGCTCCCACCTGTGGGTCGCCTGCTCCCTTCTGTGGGGTCGCCTGCTCCCTTTTGTGGGTCACCTGCTCCCACCTGTGGGTCACCTGCTCCCTTCTGTGGGTACACCTGCTCCCACCTGTGGGTCACCTGCTCCCACCTGTGGGTCACCTGCTCCCACCTGTGGGTCACCTGCTCCCACCTGTGGGTCACCTGCTCCCACCTGTGGTACACCTGCTCCCACCTGTGGGTCACCTGCTCCCACCTGTGGTACACCTGCTCCCACCTGTGGTACACCTGCTCCCACCTGTGGGTCACCTGCTCCCACCTGTGGGTCACCTGCTCCCACCTGTGGGTCACCTGCTCCCACCTGTGGTACACCTGCTCCCACCTGTGGGTACACCTGCTCCCACCTGTGGTACACCTGCTCCCACCTGTGGGTCACCTGCTCCCACCTGTGGGTCACCTGCTCCCACCTGTGGGTACACCTGCTCCCACCTGTGGGTACACCTGCTCCCAACTGTGGGTCACCTGCTCCCACCTGTGGGTCACCTGCTCCCACCTGTGGGTACACCTGCTCCCTTCTGTGGGTACACCTGCTCCCAACTGTGGGTACACCTGCTCCCACCTGTGGGTCACCTGCTCCCACACATTGGTAGACAAAAGCATGTCGTTAGAATCAACAATGTCCACTGATGTGATTTGAGCATTAATCTGCACCTGGGTCACTCTGTGCACAATCTGACACATCCTCTGACCAGTATAGCTGGTGCTAGGTATAGCTGCCATCAGTCAGTTCAAGTTAATTGAATCATTTTGAGTTAAATATAAGAATAATTTATGTTTTAATCAAATAATATGTGTTGTTAATTAACATAAATAGAATTAAGAACATACACAACATTATGTCTAAAAGGACCTGTAAAGTAAGTCCAAAGCAGAACCAATATTCTTGTGTTACAGTGGGATCGGGGCATTATTAGTTGCCCTCTATGCATTAGAGAGGCAGAGTTTCAAGTTTCAAGTTTGTTTATTATTTGTTACAACAAAATATAGAATACTTTATGATGAAATGCTTGTTTCTGTATGAGCCCCTGAGAGTGTGCTACATACAGTAAAAAAAAGTAAGTAAAAAAAACAAGTTATTAAGAAGTAAGTAAAAAGAAGGTAAAGGAATGTTCAGTCAATATACATATACAATATACAATACAGAGTCAAATGAGTAACAGTGAGGTACAATGCAGAAATGAGATGAGGTACAAAACTTAGGGTAGGGTGCAAATAAGGTATGAATGTAGTGCAAAACTCTTTAATAATAGATACATATAAAGTGTGTTAAAATGTCTAAAGTGAGTAAAGTGAGTGGTAAGGTGAGTGTTTGTTTAAAGTGAGTGTGTACATGTGGATGTGTAGATCAGGGGTTCCCAAAGTCGGGGTGGGTCGCCAGATGATTAAAAAAAATCAATTTTCTTTTTATGCAGTCAGGCCACTGAACTTAGAAGCAGGCCAGGCCAGTGTTTCTAGTTGCACCAGCGCAATAGTTAGATAACCTAGGTGGGGAACAACCAGGAGATCACTGCAACTCACGCAAGTTGGAGAACTATCTCTCTCTCTCTCTCTCTCTCTCTCTCTCTCTCTCTCTCTCTCTCTTGCTCTCACACACACACAAAGGGAGCCGCATGTGATTGGTGGAGGCGGGACCCTTACAAAAAACTGCTAATCATTGACACATGCTAGCCTGTAATAATCCCCCCCAGAAAAATCTACTTTGCATTTGATATATTGCAAATATATGCCATCACACACACTGGCATTTAAAGGGTTAGAATAATAAAATGAATATGTGGTGTTATGATCAGGGCTGAAGTTGAATAAAATATTGTATTTATCAATTACAAAAAAACTGAAAATCCATAAAAATCTGTGTTGTTGCTAATCATACATTATGCTAGCCTGTTTTTTAACAATAATTTGTGATGTCATCACAAACACTGGCATTTAAAGGGTAAAAAATAAAAAATAAAATCCTGCACCAGAATGCAGGAAATTAAGTCTTTGTAACAAAAAAAATCCTGGTGGGGGACCCCCTGCTTAAAAAGTGGCCTGACTGGGGCTATATTTTGCACTATATTTCCTGGCCTGAATGATTTCCCCAGTCCGGCCCTGGTTAAAAGCCTCCAATGCTTATTAGTGTGTGTGCGTTTGAACGTTTGCATGTTTCAACCATACATTTCCATTTATAAAAAAAAAAAAAAGGTAATGTTTTTTTTATTTTATTTTTTTTACCTCCTATAATAGTGGGGTTCGCAGCTCTCTGACACAGTTTTTTTTGGGTTGCGGCCTGAAGAGTTTGGGAACCCCTGGTGTAGAATAGATGATACGTTGTTACATAGTGTCATTGTCATTGAGCATCCTGATGGCCTGGGGATAGAAGGTCCTTCTGAGTCTCTCTGTACTAGCTATGAGACTCCGGTATCACTTGCCTGACCGCAGCAGTTCAAAGAGGCAGTTGTTTGGGTGACTAGAGTCTTATTCTCTTAGTCTTGGCCCTGCACCGCTTGTTGTAAATGTTCTGGAGGGTGGGAAGCCCACCTCCAATTGTGCGTTCGGCTGAACGGGTCACTCTCTGTAGTCTGCTGCGGTCTTGTGCGGTGCTATTCCCAAACCAGGAGGTGATGTTACCAGTCAGGATGCTCTCTATTGTGCACGAGTAGAAGTTCTTGAGGATCTTCTGACTCACTTTGAACTTTCTTAGGCCTAAGGAAGTAGAGGCGTTGCCGTGCCTTCTTCACTACACTGTCAATGTGTGTGGTCCATGTCAAGTCCTCGGATATGTGGACTCCGAGGTACTTAAAACTGTTCACTCTCTCGACCGGTGCCCCGTCGATGCTGAGGGGGCTGTAGTCCCTGGAGCAGGGGCGGATTTAGGATTGTAGGAGATCCGGGGCTTAGCCCAGATGGCCCCCCCCCCCCCATTTTTTTTGATTTTTTTTTGATTTTTTTTTTGATTTTTTTTGTATTTTTTTTTTTTTGGGGGGGCAGTTGGGGGGACAGTTTTTTTTTTTATTTAATGAACCTGTACGTGCAATTTCCTGCAATATAGAGCCTTCAATCTTGACCAATAAAGCTGCTCTTTTCACTATAAAACTCAGTTAACCATAACGTAGTTATGGTTGATTTATATATTGGGGGGGGGATATATCATATTTTTCATATAATCAAAAAGTGGTGGAGCAAGATCATACCTTTGCTCCCCCAAGTTCAATAGTGGGAGAGCAGAGCTGCTCCGAATGCTCTTATGGCCAGGCGTCTATGATTCACTGATACAAAGTAAAATAGTGCAGTGCAATAAAATAGTTAGTAAAATAGAATAAAATAATGCAATAGTGCATTGCAATAAAATAGTTATCATCGTATTTTTTTGGGAGGCCGGTAAGGAGTGCATTACAGTAGTCGAGTTGGCTTGAGATAAATGCATGGATCTGGTTTTCAGCGTCCTTTTGATTTATAAATGGCCGTACTTTAGCTATGTTTCTAAGGTGGAAGAATTAAGTTTTTGTCAACTTGTTGATTGTGATTTAAAGCTTGGGTCTGAGTCTACCATAACACCAAGACTTAACTCACTCAAATACAGTTAGCAGCTGGATAGACCACAGATGGAAATTAGCTTCTGCTAAATCTGGTGCAAACATATTTTCATGTAAAAAAAAAAAAAAAAAAATTTTTTTTTTTTTTTTAAATAGATTCGGGGCTTTCAAGATTCAAGATTCAAGATTCAAGAGTTTTAATTGTCACGGTATACAGGTATACAATGAAATGCGGCTGGTCTTGCCCGCGACGATGTGCAATACAGTGGTACAACATATAATAGAGTCCAATAAAAATACAGTGGTACAACATATTACTAGAATCCAATAAAACAGTGCAATAAACAGGTACATGGTGTGCCATCTCGGTATCTGTACATTAGTATTTACAGAGCATATAGGACATGCTAGTTAGCTTTAGTAGTGCAATACACTGTTCCTGAAGTTATACTACTTTAAGTGGCCTTTCCTCTGGCCATAAGTGTGCGTGTGTGCGGCATGAGTGTTAAAGTGGCTGCTAGTGTGTGAGCGTGCTCAGCGTGCGTGTCGTGTATGTACTTGTGTGTGGATAGTTCAGAATACATCCGGGGCTTGAGCCCAGGTAGCCACCCCCTAGCTCCGCCCCTGCCCTGGAGTACCAGAGTACATGTCAGGTCCAACGGTGGATGATGTCTTAAGTTACTTTGCTGTATAGTAATGTTCAAGAAGATTGGAATGTAGTGAATACTTGTAAAGCTTCAATATGGCCAATGACACATGCAAAGCACTGGTGCTGGAAATAGGGGGACACAGATCATTTCTGTCCCCACAGTTTCAGTCGAGATTTGGCCCGGCTCAGAGACTTAGCCTGCCTCAGTTCGAAAGCCGTTTCCATTGGGGTGTCGGGTTTCTGTTCTACAGGAGAATAGAATAGAATATAATAGAAATACTTTATTCATCCCGATGGAAATTTGGCACTACAAATCGCTCACAGTAAACATTTAGGTAGACAACCAAAAGTCATGAATACGAATAAAAATAAGCCTAAGAATAAAGTACGGTCCGGGATATACATTTCCTATGTTACATTCTAATGTAAAATATACAGTACAAATATACAGAAATATACAGTAAGTGTAAAATGGTACTATGTCGGTTTAAAAGTAAAAGTAAAAGAGAACTATCTAATTTACATTAGGAGCGGGTGGGACCTTGATTTACATCAAAATAGGCGCCAAACCAAAACTGTATAAGCAGATGTTCTGTGTTCAGTCTCTGTGCGTTGGATTTGTCTCGCCACTGCTTGTCAAAAGGAGAAGGAGACTAGATCTTGCTTCAAGTTACACTGAGGTAATTATAATCATTTCACTATTATGGGACATGCATTAGCAAAGACCAGAATAAATAAACATAATAAGTGTGGACAAGCTGCTGCGGCTCTACCTAACTGTGCCTAAGTCGATGCAGGGGTGTAATTAACGGGGGGACACAGGGGACATGTCCCCTGCATGTTTTCAGAAGGCAGTTATTGTCCCCTGCACTTTTTTACCGTCCAAAACAATGTTACACGATAATAAACTGAGACACAACGCAACACTAGGACCACACGGAAAACGGCTGCTTGTTCCCTCTCTGAGCTCAGGTCTCTGACAACCTGAGCTATTATGCAAAGACAAGTAGCCAGATGAATACTTGGCAAGGGACGAGTCACATTTTTGTGTTCACGCGCCAAGTACCGACCTGGCTACTTGTCTTTGCATAACAATAGTTCAGGTCGTCAGGTGTGTTAAAATACATAGGACGGAACACACAGAGCTCCCTGCTCCCTCCCCTCAAAGTTTGGTGTGAACGATGGTCTGTGTGATTGCCATGAAATGCAACAGCATTGCTTGGTATCTGTGAAATATCTGTCTATGACCTTGTTGTATTTAAAAGCCTCTAGGCTGTTGTCTACTTGGTGGCACCCTCAAAGTGCACCAGATTGATGCATTTAAAATTCTAAATGTTCAACATTTTCGCTGGACAACGCCAAGTGCCGTCTGGGAGAAATGCGAGGCCCTGTGCGAGTTCCAAACGCGAAAAGTCAAAAAAAAAAAAAAAAATGAATATAATAAAACAGATTTTTATTTATTTATATACAGCCAACATACTCCTAAACAATAGCGCTGCCCGAGGCTGGGCACACAGATACAGTCAACATATTCTTAAATAGTAGCGCTGCCCGAGGCTGGGCACATGACACAGTCAAGCATTCCCAAATAATAGCGCTGTCCGAGGCTGGGCATATGATACAGTCAACGCATCCTTAACCCTTTCACTGCCACACGACAATAACCCTTTCACAACCACACTACAGTATGTGGGCCAGAGGGGCTTTTCTTTTGCGAGGCCCCCCTTCCCGCGAGGCCCTGTGCGACCGCACTGCTCGCACACCCCCTGAGGCGGCCCTGACCACGCCCATTAAAACACAGTGCAACTAGGTATGAAATCACCAACGCACCACTGACCACGCCCCCAAATGTGCCCCCTCCACCATTGAAAACAAAATTACGCCCTTGCGTTGATGCCACTGCTGGGCAGAATTGCTCAAGTCTCTGAAGACCCACCTTCACTCTAGTATGACAGAACGACGCCTCAACCGCCTGCTTTTCCTGCACATCCACACACAGTGACCTGAACGAGGTGTTGAAAAGCTTTTGCTTCAGGAATGACTTTGAGAAGAACCACAGACACAACTCCTGCCACCATACCACCCTATCACCATACCACCATACCACCCTACCACCATAATACCACCATAACACCATAATACCACCCTACCACCATACCACCATACCACCATACCACCCTACCACCCTACCACCATACCACCATACCACTCTACCACCCTACCACCATACCATCCTACCACTAGGGGTAGGAATCACCAGAGGCCTCACGATACGATACTATCACGATACTTGAGTCACGATACGATAGTATTGTGATACTAAATATATTGCGATATGCTGAGTATTGCGATATTAATATTGCAATATATTGCGATTTATTACCTTTTTTCAACTGCAAAGTAAAACTTTGTCAACATGTTTTATCTAAATAAATAAAGTTCAGTCTGTTCATCTCACTTCAATAATTTTTATTGCAGAACATGGTATTTTCTCAAGCAGACAGATGTAAACATTAACACTGTAATCTGTGTTGCATGTACCTGACAAACTGAACTGTTTGTATTACAGTCATATTCCAACTTAACTGAATGCACACGTGTGTATGTGGACTACTGTACTATTACAGGTATTGAAATGAACAATGCAACTTCCTTATACAAAAAAAATATATATAATTTTTTTTAATTATTATTATTATTTTTAAATAAATAATTAAATATCGATACTTGGCGTCCCTGTATCGATACAGTATCACCACGCAAAGTATCGCGATACTACTACGTATCGATATTTCCCCCCACCACTACCTACCACCATACCACCCTACCACCATACCACCATACCACCCTACCACCATACCACCCTACCACCCTACCACCATACCACCATACCACCCTACCACCATACCACCCTACCACCCTACCACCATACCACCATACCACCCTACCACCATATCACTAGGGATGCACCGAATGGGAAATTCTTGGCCGAAACCGATACCGAAAATAGGAAACAGTTGGCCGAAAACCGAATGCCGAAAGGCCGAAAATGATTAATATAAATATATATATAATGTATTTTTTTTTAGCTACCTGATTATGGCAAAAGACATGATTATGGCTAAACTTAACTTAAATAATATTAATAATCACTATTATGGGCCCATAAAACATTTATTCAGCACTTTTGAATGCCTACATTAATTCCAGACTGTTAAGACTAAAAGACTACAACGATTGATGACGACTTCCTGTCCTCGCATTTCCATTTCCGGTTTAACGATACATTTTCAACAACAGATTGCTGCTAATTAAACACTTCATTTAAACGGAGTAACGTTAACGTTATGTCGAGTTCATGCGTGTAGTCTAGTATGAACTCGTCATAACGTTAACATTACTCAGTGTCCACTGTTGCTGCCACCGTTTCGTCGCAGATGGATGGTACACTGTTAGCTCCGTAGCTAATCCGCTCCTAGAATACTGATAGCAGTACCGTTAACGTCGGAGCTGATCAATACTCCGGTTTTTTCTAATTTAGTTTAGAACCGGGTTTCGGGGGGCATCCCTACTCCCAAGAGGAGTTAGTTATCACAGGCTGTAGAATGCAGGAAGAGCTGCCAAGCTGCTCACGTTACATGTTGCGCATGCTACCGGTATGTCTGTAGTCACGTTTTGATGACGTCATCACAACAACACGTTATTTGACTTTCGGTCATATATTTTCGGTGCTAAAACCCTTTCGGCCGTTAATTTTCGGTCGCCGAATTTTCGGTGCATCCCTACATATCACCATACCACCATACCACCCTACCACCATACCACCATACCACCATACCACCCTACCACCATACCACCCTACCACCCTACCACCCTACCACCATACCACCCTACCACCATACCACCCTACCACCATACCACCCTACCACCATACCACCATACCACCCTACCACCATACCACCCTACCACCATACCACCCTACCACCCTACCACCATACCACCATACCACCATACCACCATACCACTATACCACCCTACCACCATACCACCCTACCACCATACCACCCTACCACCATACCACCATACCACCCTACCACCATACCACCATACCACCCTACCACCATACCACCATACCACCCTACCACCATACCACCCTACCACCATACCACCCTACCACCATACCACCCTACCACCATACCACCATACCACCCTACCACCATACCACCCTACCACCATACCACCATACCACCATACCACTATACCACCCTACCACCATACCACCATACCACCATACCACCCTACCACCACACCACCATACCACCCTACCACCATACCACCCTACCACCACACCACCATACCACCCTACCACCACACCACCATACCACCCTACCACCATACCACCCTACCACCACACCACCATACCACCCTACCACCACACCACCATACCACCCTACCACCATACCACCCTACCACCACACCACCATACCACCCTACCACCACACCACCATACCACCCTGTGTGTGTGTGTGTGTGTGTGTGTGTGTGTGTGTGTGTGTGTGTGTGTGTGTGTGTGTGTGTGTGTGTGTGTGTGTGTGCGTGTGTGTGTGTGTGTGTGTGTGACTGTGTGAGTCAGAGGGAGAGAGCTGAAGGATCTGGTTCACAGTGCAATGGGTATGAATGGCGAATTTTCGGTGCATCCCTACATACCACCCTACCACCATACCACCATACCACCATACCACCATACCACCATACCACCCTACCACCCTACCACCATACCACCCTACCACCATACCACCCTACCACCCTACCACCATACCACCCTACCACCATACCACCATACCACCCTACCACCATACCACCCTACCACCCTACCACCATACCACCCTACCACCCTACCACCATACCACCCTACCACCCTACCACCATACCACCATACCACCCTACCACCATACCACCATACCACCCTACCACCCTACCACCCTACCACCATACCACCCTACCACCCTACCACCATACCACCCTACCACCATACCACCCTACCACCCTACCACCATACCACCCTACCACCATACCACCCTACCACCCTACCACCCTACCACCCTACCACCCTACCACCCTACCACCCTACCACCATACCACCATACCACCATACCACCGCATATCATCCCCAGGCTAACAGACTGTGCTAACAGGTTCATCGCTCCATGAAAGCAGAATGCCCCTAAGGAGGACCTCCAGTCTTTATCTGCAGAGCTCATCTATATACAGCCATTGCATTACAAGTCCCCCAAAGTCACAAGCCCTGTTCTCCTGGACAATGCTAGGGTCCATACCAGTGCCCAAATCACAACATGGGTTGCCCCAGTCCCATGTCTTGTCTGACTTCCACATGGCATCTTCTGTTCCATCCACTGCTCTATGACAGACTGTTCAGCATCCTGGAGGTCAGAGACCTCTTCAGCCATTCTATGATAGACTGTTCAGCATCCTGGAGGTCACGGACCTCTTCAGCCACTCTACAACAGACGGTTCTGCATCGTGGAGGCTCAGAACAAAGCCTTCATGGTCGACGTTGACGGTAAGCCAAGCTATGTTTCCGTGGACCATCTCAAGCCAGCCCAACTGGATCTGGATCTCGGGTTGGCTCCATGGTGGGCTGCATCCCTGTTGCTTCGTCCTCTGCACGGCCCCAGGCTCCCAGAGAGCCTCCTACCTCCAGTCCCTGCCCAGAGCTTCCAGAACAATTTCAACCATGTGATCCAGGGCCCAAAGCAGCTGACATAGCCGATTCTAGTGAATCCTATGGATACCCCATAGGGACATGCACATAATTCACAGTGAAATCACCATGATGAAACCTGCCAACAGTTTCAGTCAGACAAGAAGATAAATACCAATTTACTCTCTGTGCATTCAGTAGAAAGCTGATACGGATCAGCTAGCCTAGCATGAAGCTCCGGGAGAGGCTAGCTGATACATATCCGCTTCCATTAATTTGTGCTAAGCTAGGCTAGGCAGCTTTCTACTGAACGTCGGTATATATCTTCTTGCCTGACTATGGAGAAGATGGTAAGCACATATCCCATAATGTTGGCGTGTTCCTTTAAGTTATTAGAGCATAAGTTATTAGAACTTTAACACCTTTTCGATAAAATGGAGAGGGTGAAATCAAGGATCCCACCATCTTATAAATGTGGAATATCCCTTTAAATCGGAACTCTGACCTGCAAGGTAGCTGACCACGATCGAATAAGCTACAGCACATTGTTTCCCAATGATCTGTCACCTGTATGTGCAGCACCCACCATTCCAGCATGATTTCCACCCAACGTGGCCCTATATAGGCCTATAGAACCTAGAAGTGTTGCAATGCACATTTACATTCACACTCACCCATGGACTCACATATACAGTACTGACAAAGTACTTGACATATGCACACAAACTCACGTACACACAATGCCATTCATACCCATTGCACTGTGAACCAGATCCTTCAGCTCTCTCCCTCTGACTCACACAGTCACACACACACACACACACACACACACACACACACACACACACACACACACACACACACACACACACACACACACACACACACACACACACACACACACACACACACACACACACACACACACACACACACACACACAAACACACACACACACACACACACACACACACACACACACACACACACTCGCATACACACACTCGCATGCACACACAAAGAGTGGACAGACACATGTTCAACAGTAGTAAATCTTATCAGAGTGCTCTACATAGAGTATAGTGTTTGACAGAACTATAACGGAGGTCCTGAGTTCTGAATGTTCTCAGCCAAATTCAGCTCATCTGACCCTGAGGGCTCACAAGGAGCCCGTACATGTTGCAGACAGATGGTCAATGTCCGCGGAACTAATGAAATGCGCAGATTGCAGAGCACAAAATGCACATACATGAAGCAGAGGGGGGGGGGGGGGGGGACGACGACGACGACGACAGGGACAACTTCATGGAGCTAACCCCCCACCCACACACAGACATACACCCACACGCACACACACACGCATACCATGCAATCAGTGCATATTACTAACGAACAGAAAGTGGACACACACACACACGCATCGCTCTTCTTTGTTTCGAGGTCGGCGGTTGTGTAAAGTTGTAACCCCCCCCTGTGTGGACGACATAGAAACAAATGTCCGTAAACAAAACATGATCCCACAGAATATGAATGATGTGCCTGTGGTCGCGGTCATGTGTCTTACCGGCAGTCGTTACAGTAGCTTAGAGTGTATGTTTGTTGCTAGGAGACACACGTGTGTGTGTATGTCTTGTGTGTGTATGTGTGTGTGTTGGTGTGTCAGTGTGTGTGTGTTTGTGTGTGTGTGTGTGTGTGTGTGTGTGTGTGTGTGTGTGTGTGTGTGTGTGTGTGTGTGTGTGTGTGTGTGTGTGTGTGTGTGTGTGTGTGTGTGTGTGTCTGTGTGTGTGTGTGTGTGTGTGTGTGTGTGTGTGTGTGTGTGTGTGTGTGTGTGTGTGTGGAATGTGTGACGTCTGTGCTCTCGCAGGGGCGTGGTCGTCTAAATGGACTCCTTTTCTCACACACCCAGCGGCTTGCGGCGGTAGGAAGGAGGAGGACGGTGGGGGGGGGGGGGGGATGTGTGGCTGGGGGGTTAGGGGTGGGGGGGGGTGGAAGGAGGGGAAGTCGTAAAGCCTCTAATAGCCCCTCTCAGTGGCTCGTCTTACCCCTGGTGTGGTAGAAGGAGGGG
>NW_028172238.1:0-5000 GCF_963971535.1 Notolepis coatsorum
CACACACACACACACACACACACACACACACACACTCATAGAGCAACAATTGTACATCACCCAGAGTGAAGTCCCTGCAAATACATCAGCGAAAACCCACAGAGAAATAAGGATGTAAATGAGATCACACACACAATCACACACACAATGAAGTATCTCTAACAGGAAGACACGTGCCACACAACCTGCTGATTACTACTTTTTGGGTGTACCCAACCACCTACACACACACGTCACACCCCCACCCACCCACACTCCTCACCAGGGATCCTGATGTAGGACCAGCCGTGGCGGGGATACAGGGCCATCACACCGCCGGGGAATGGCGGGTGGAAGGCGGTGGCCCTGGTGGACCAATCAGAGGCCAGTTCGGGGGAGCCGTAAAGGAAGGACTGTTTGGCAGCCACGCCCCCTCCGCCGCGTGCCAGCCGCCACTCATACTCGGCTCCTCGGTCGTCACAGTAGCGTTCCATGGTAAGCGCTGTCACCTAGGAAACCAAGGGAACAAACATGAGATGATGATGATGGTGATGATGATGTTGTTGTTGTTGTTGTTGTTGTTGTTGTTGTTTTTGTGTGGAGCTGAAAGAGTGTAAAGCAGGGCATTGGTCAAAACAGGAAGTGTGTTCATTGTAACCTGAGCAGATACACTTTAAAAAGAAAAAGTGCTGTGTAGGTGATTTTCTGTTGTTGTTGAATGAAATTACCCTGATCTTATCTACCTGTTGACATTGAGTCTGTGATCAATGAATCAGCAGGATCTCTGTGTGTGTGTCTGTGTGTGTGTGTGTGTGTGTGTGTGTGTGTGTGTGTGTGTGTGTCTGTGTGTGTGCGTGCGTGCGTGTGTGCGTGTGTGTGTGTGTTGTGTGTGTGTTTGAAGGAGGAAGGTAAACAAATACGGGAGCCTAGTGGGGGACAAACTGAGTAAGAAGGCCTTTTTTAGAACCTCTGTTTGTTTTAAATGCAGCTGGAAGTCTCTGCGTGGGTCACACACACACACACACGTTTTACGGATAGCGGTTGCTCATTGTTGCATGTCTGCAAAGACAACACACACCGACCCCCCTCTTTCCCCCCTCACGACCACCCAACCTGCTCCACTGTCTGACAGAGGCCAACACACACACACACACACGCACGCACACACGCACACACAAGAGACTCAGTGATCAAGCTATATCACTGAGATATCACACACACACACACACACACACACACACACACACACACACACACACACACACACACACACACACACACACACACACACACACACACACACACACACACACACACACACACACACACACACACACACACACACAAACTCACATGGACACACTGACAGACAGACACACACACACAACACACACACAAACTCACATGGACACACTGACAGACAGACACACACACACACACACACAGAGAAAAGCAATCACACAGAGCCTCACCCTGGGCGTGGCGGTGAGCAGGAACTTGGGTGTGGTCATGATCTGACCGGGTCGTAGTATGGAGGGGGGTGTTGGGATCCGACAGGGTCGTAGTAAGGAGGCGTGTCTGCTGTGGACCAGGACGTCACAGTGTCCCATCACACCTGGCCTTTGGCCTGTAAACACCAGCTCCTGAAAACACACAGAAAACATCACGTTAATCACCTGCCCACCTGCTGACCGCTCCGACGCACCCTCCTGAAGTTTCCTTCCATTTTGCCCCATTAAGGTTTTTGTGAGAGTTCTCTTTTGGGAGAGTCCGGGGGTTACAGATGACACTCTGTTGTCACGACGACCTAATAAAGACCTTCCAGACGTGTCACTGTGGGGCATTTAGCGGACTTTTAAACCTGAATCCTATCGTTCTGTTGGTGAGGACGACGTGTTCTGGTTTCGCATCGGCCACCTGGGAAGCTCCGTGGAAGGACGTGGCCCGGCGCAGAGCAGACCTCTGGTGAACTGCAGACGCCGCGCCTCGAGCAGCGCCCCCTGCAGTAGGAAGTAGTGTCTGCGGTTCAGTCTGACGTCCTCCAGCAGAGTGCCTCTGGGTGTCGGCTCTCAAGACACAGGACACGTTGTTTATTGTATTGTCCGATTATCACACGTCCTCCTCACAACAGAATGATAGGATTCAGGTCAAAAAAGAAATTGGCGAAATGCCTCTTTGAGAGCAATAAAAAAAAAAAAAAAACGTGACTCTATTGTAATTACTGTAGCTGCCTCTGGGTAACAGTGTCTCAGCGTATGGCTAAAGGTCTAAACTCATGCATGTTATGTATCCTATAGAATAGTCCAGAATAACAGTTGGTGCCTGCGTATGGAGCGGGAACGTATGATTCCACTCTCTCGATGTACTTTTGCTGATAGTCAACACCGTGTGAACTTTATTTTGGCGTATGCGTGTGTTACAATTTCATCAGTGTGTATTCAAGAAAAGAGGGCAGGGTTTGAGATAAGGGGTTTTTACGATAGGTGAATTAACTGTTTGTACTGTTTTGTCCGTCAGTTTGGATGAGAGCATCGGCAGAATGTCCCGACTGTTATGTAAAATATTATACAAAATGTAGCATGAGTGTAGCTTATTGGATTTACTGCATGCAGCGTCTCACATCATGACATATAGCGCATGTTCCACATCTTCCCCACAGAGCACTGTGGTAATGGATGGCGCGGACGAGACGGCACCGATGACATTAGAGTCGGCATATGGCGGCTAGGTGGCGCAGTGGGCAAGGCGCTCGCCACCAACGCAGGAGATGCTGGGTTCGAGCCCAGCTCTCTGCGTTGCTACCAGCTTGGCTGGTCGTTCATACTAATACAATTGGCAGTATTAGGGGTGGGAAGCTGGTGGGTGGGGATCGGACGTCGTGGACAGCGACTCCTACAGGTCGGTTGGTGCGCCTGCGCAGTAGAATCAGGAAGCGACGAGGGCGGCGTGTCCCTCCCACGCAGACCCTCGCCACTGAGAGATCGCGCTGTGCAGGTGAAAAAGATGCGACGGCTGCTTCCTCGAGTACCGGAGGGGACACGTGATGTAAGGCTTCGTCCACATTGCAGCCGACCAGTGGGAGGCATGGCCTAACAGCGTTCGAGACAGGGGAGGGTAGAATTGGATAATATGAAAATTGGGGACGGGAGAAAAATGGGGAGAAAAAGTAGATAAAAAAAAAAAAAAAAGAGTCGGCATATGCAAGGGAATGGGATGGTCTGAGAGTGATGTAAAAAGTACGGATGTGTCAATTAAATCAATCAATTAAATTACCATGACCATAATGTTCCTTCAGTTCAAGTGATGTTAGGTGAATGTAAATGACTGTGTGTGTGTGTGTGTGTGTGTGTGTGTGTGTGTGTGTGTGTGTGTGTGTGTGTGTGTGTGTGTGTGTGTGTGTGTGTGTGTGTGTGTGTGTGTGTGTGTGTGTGTGTGTGTGTGTGTGTGTGTGTGTGTGTGTGTGTGTGTGTGTGTGTGTGTATGTCACACCACAAAACTGATGGATACACAGTGCCCCCTAATGGCAGACCTGAGGAAAGGCCACTTCCCATGTCCCTGTCTTGGGCCGCTTCCACCAGCGGTTACCCGAAAAAACCTCAGCATTGGAACTGCACTTGATTTGACACCCTACCACAGAGGACTGGCCCGCTCTGAGCCGTGAAATTATCTGAGGCTGGAGGGGGGGGGGGTCTGGGCACTGAAATGATCTGAGGCTGAGGGGGCTCTGAGCAGTGTCATTCTAGGCTGTAGTTACGCGGTTGGAGATAGATGCTGCCGAGTGTGACGACGGACAGAGGATGAGAGGAGAGGAAGAGGAAGAGAGACATTGGGGAGAAAAAGGAAACAAGTGGAGGAAGAGAGAAACTGATGACATGAGAAAAGCACAGGGAGAGTAGGACGCCACTCAGGACGACAGTGATCATACCGGTACCGTATAGCGGGCGGATCGTTTCAGGTATGGCTGGGCACTATGTCCATATGTATCACATATCATCTGTCCATCACTATAAATTATATTGTGTTTTTTTTATACCATAGAATCAGGGTATATACAATCTCATCTCAAATGAACAAGCAAATATTAAATCCGATTTCCGGATATACCTTTTGAATGGTAAATGAAAATATCGTTCCCGTTAAGTTAACCCCTCTCACCATTCAGTCCAACACGATGAACATCCATTGGATAATCTAACAGGGGATAATCCAACACCTAAACGTGATAATGTGATATATATACACCGGATGATGGGAGTACTTGTGAATATGGTGATGTTTATTGTTCTCTATTATGGCCCGGCCACTAGGCTGTGGGAACATCTCCCAGCGCGAGCGACCAATCAGATGCTTCTTCTTCTTCTCTCTACTTCACTTACTGACAGCGTGTGTGAACTCAATTCATTCATAGAAATGTCCACATTGCAGTCTTAGTGATATTAGATATTGTGTTCTTTCATATTGCAGGGTACATACAATACAGTGAGCACACACTGAGCCCTAACCCAACACACACACACACACACACACACACACAAACACACACACACACACACACACACACACACACACACACACACACACACAGACACACAAACAGACAGCGCAAGGGGAGCCATGGTGGAAACTGTGCCTCTGTGCCAGATGGGTGAGACCCAGAGAGGGGAGTCTCAGAGTCTGGCTCCCTCTCCTCACCAGGAGCAGAAAACCCTCAACGCTGACCACACTATTGAGAGTAAAGCCTCCGGAGAGACGAAAACCCTAGTGTGTCTGCCGTTCTACAGCTTCTGTACAGTAAAAAAAAAAAAAAAAAAAAAAAAAGGAGACGTTGAAATCAGCTGATCAGCATGTATTCTCTGAGATGCTGGGAGTTGAGCCGGCTGCTGGGTCAGCTCTCCAGGTCTCTCGCTCGGCGTCTCCATCTCCTTTCATTGTAGAGCCGCTAAGATGGCGTAAGATGCTACATAGTTGCCTAGCCTGCCACTGTGTCAAAAGATAGAACAACTCCTACAAGATTTTCCGTT
>NW_028172238.1:10000-21245 GCF_963971535.1 Notolepis coatsorum
CCTTCTTGGGGACGGGGATGATGGTTGAGGCCTTGAAGCATGCTGGGACGTGACACAGCTCCAGCGATGCATTAAAAATGGTGGTAAACACCGGTGCGAGCTGGTCAGCGCAGTGCTTCAGGGCAGAGGGGGAGACAGAGTCCTAGCATTGCGGCTAGGCTAGCTACCATAGCAGTACAGCAGCTAGTTGAATGGATAAACGTTATTTAACATTGCAGAATGGGTACAATACAATACGGCTCAATACAAACAGTTGTTAAGGGGGGGTGCAGAGTCATCAACACAATGTACCACCAAGAGCGGAGTTTATGTCTCTCAAAAAGCGAGAGACTAAACCTACCGCTCTTGTTGTTGTTAGCTTACATGCTAACGTGAATGGGATCGACCATAGCATTGCGGCTAGGCTAGCTACCATAGCAGTACAGCAGCTAGTTGAATGGATAAACGTTATTTCGATGGCACAAGCTTCGAACATAAAAAAAAAATCTGCGTTAATTATTATTATAATTCTTTTTTTAACTTCGATTTTTTTTTAAATGTTCGAAGCTTGTGCCATCGAACGAAGCTTTGAAGCTTCGAAGTATTTAAGACAGCCCTACTCGTCACCAACGCAAGAGACACCGGGTTCGACTCCGGCTGTCTTGGGCCAGTCGTCATACTAACTCAATTGGCAGAGTCAGCGGGTGGAAGTCGACGGGTGGTAATCTGGACGCTGGCAGGTGAAAAGATGCGACAGGCTGCCTCCTTGTGTATCGGAGGGGACACGAGATGCAAGGCTTCTATCCTCCCTACAACCGGCCAGTGGGGGGCATATGCGAGCAACGTTCAAGACAGGGGAGGGGAGAATTGGCACAGCGGGTAATTGGGATGGGAGGAAAATAGAAAAAGAGGAGAAAAAGGTGGATCAAAAAAAAATATATATATTTTCTGGCACTCTGAGTGCCACAAACTCAATGGCATTCGGCTCCATTTCATTGGGAGTGGCAGATAGTGCAGATCACCCTGAAACCATTCCGGATGGATAGATAGCACTCCGGGTAAGAGGGAAAATATGTTGTTGTTTCGTTACATTTTTGGGGGGTGAACTGGCCCTTTAATGTACATGTGAACGAGAGAGTTGGTGTGGACTGACTGAACTAGCAGAAGGCAGGCCTGAGAGGGCTGGCAGGAGCTCACCTCTCCTGTGGAACAGAGACTGCTGGATGTGATCGGGGGAGAACGGAGACAGCAGGACCTGAAGCAGCCTGGGAGAGATGGAGAGAAAGACAGGTGAAGAGAGAGACAGGTGAAGAGAGAGACAGGGCTGCATCACAAGTGTGTGTATGTGTGTGACTTCTGTTCAGTTTCTGCTGTAATGGGCATATCTGGCGGATATTATGCTCTTAACGACTCCTTAAATACCCTTAATCCATGTTGAAATACCTGAGTTTTACACATGAATAATATAATTGGTGAATTTACGTGTATGTGTGTGTGTGTGTGTGTGTGTGTGTGTGTGTGTGTGTGTGTGTGTGTGTGTGTGTGTGTGTGTGTGTGTGTGTGTGTGTGTGTGTGCTATAGATTAGATTAGATTAAAATGTATTGTCATTATACAGCACAAGTACAGTACAACGAGAAGAGGTTTGGCATCCAACCAGAGTGCAAATGTAGCAGTAAAGTGCAACAGCAATATACCCCAAATTGCATGTGTTGTGTATCGGTGTGGTGTGTGCCGCCCATCGCATGCGTGTGTGTCACTGCATGACGACATTGTCAATGTGTGCAATGAATAAAGACAAAGTCCAGTTTTAATCTTAATCTACAATGTACAGGTGGTTAAACTGGGTACAAAATATACAAGTTAGTACTACTGAGTGTAGTGATAGAGACAGTATGACTACTGCATGGCCACTGGCCAGCAGTGTAACTAGTAAGAGTGGGATATGTACAGATATAGATATAGTAAGGGACTATGTGTGCAGGTAAGTATAAGTACAAGTATATCATCATCATCATCATCATCATCATCATCATCATCATCATCATCATCATCATCATCATCAAACCTTTATTTGAATAGGCAGGTTAGTTTTAAGAACATGTTCTTATTTTCAATAGCGGCCTATTTGGGGGTAAAAAGCCCCCTAGGGGAAAGGGGATGGGGAATCAAATAAAATAAATAAAACACAAAGGAACATTATTAAAAAGGCAGGACATACATACAGAGCAACAACTGAACTGAACAACAACAACAACAACTGACAGACAACAGAACAATAGTGGCAGCATGGTGTTAGCACACGGAGAAGCAGCCACATGTATATGGTGGTATGACGACGTACTTGTTCTTGGCCTGGTTGTGCGTGTGCAGGAGGCCCTGGCAGTAGAGGAACTTGGACATGACGTAAGGCTTGAGGGACATGTGGAAGGGGGAGCGAGTCTCCTGGCGCTCAAACAAGTCTGGATGGTTACAGACCTACAGGACCACACACACACACACACACACACACACACACACACCACAGAGACACACACACACACACACACACACATACCACAGAGACACATTAACACACACCACAACTGAGAGAAGAATAATAAACTGTTAGCTGTAGCCAAACCCGTGGATACAGTATAGGGCAGACAGGAGAACATCCCTGGTGTCGAGGTCTGGGATGGGAAACAGAGAAGGGATCAAAGGAACCGCTATCCTTAAAAGGGACACTACATCACTTTTCGGGAAGCTCAAATTTGTTAGTGTAAAAAATGTAATACCACGTCCTCTATTTTGTATTTTTACTACTGGTCTCTTTTAATTCAAACAGTATTCTGGTGTGCATTTATTGGGGCTCATAGTAATATAGCTACTTTAAATTGTATACAAATAAAAATAATAAAAAAGAAATGTAAATGTTCTCACGCTTTTATTTTGAAGGCAGAATTGCGCCGACCTCAGTCGACGTGAACCCAAGGGCAGGGTGTGCCTCATCATACGGTCTTGCTTTTGGCTTTGTAACGTGAACGATGTTGACGCCTGTCATGGCTGCGTCAGCTTTTCTTTTAGCTCTTGGCGGTGTCAAAAACATTTCCATTTAGTTTTCAGGTTTTTTTTCTCTCCCCGGTTGTCAGCTGGCTAGCTCGCTACCACAGGTGATATAACTGATTTTGTGTGACGGGCGGCAACCAAGCAACAGTGTTTACAGCTCTCGTGTGCAACACATTATATTTAAATCTGAATACATTTTGTTCTGCTGTGATATTTTGTTCCACTGCTAGTCTCTCACAGCCAGACCTCTCTCCACAATGTGTTAGCGCTGTGCCAGCAGTCCACTAGACCAGTGGTTCCCAAAGTGGGGGTCGCGATCGTGGGGGGGTCACCAGATGATTTCCAAAAAAAAATATTATAAAAAAAAATTTAAACGATTTGTATTTTTTTTTATGCTGTCAGGCCACTGAACTTAGAAGCAGGCCAGGCCAGTGTTTCTAGTTGCAGCGGCGCAATAGTTAGATAACCTAGGTGGGGAACAACCAGGAGATCACTGCAACTCACACAAGTTGGAGAACTATCTCTCTCTCTCTCTCTCTCTCTCTCTCTCTTGCTCACACACACACACAAGGGAGCCGCATGTGATTAATGGAGGCGGGACCCTTACAAAAAACTAAAAATCCATCAAAATCAGTGTTGTTGCTAATCATTGACACATGCTAGTCTGTAATAATCCCCCCCAAAAATCTACTTTGCATTTGATATATTCCAAATATATGCCATCACACACACTGGCATTTAAAGGGTTAGAATTATAAATGAATATGTGGTGTTATGATCAGGGCTAAAGTTGAATAAAATATTATTTTCAATCTGACATTACAAAAAAACAGAAAATCCATCAAAATCAGTGTTGTTGCTAATCATATGCTAGCCTTGTTTTTTTAACAATAATTTGTGATGCCATCACAAACACTGGCATTTAAAGGGTACAAATAGGGCTGCAACTAACGATCATTTTGGTAGTCAACTAATCTGTCGATAATTTTTTCGATTAGTCGACTAATCTAACGATTATTTCTGTCACACCCTCTATCTCTGCTTCCTGTGGGCGTGGCTCCTTTTCCGGGCTCTTAGCAGACTTCTTAGCTTAACATAACAGACCGACAGTAAGTTTGGGGGAACTAATGGGATAACTGGGGTTGCAACAAAAGTGCAACTAGGGCTAAAAAGTTAAAACACAATGAAATAAAATAAAATAATAATAATAATAATAATAATAATAATAATAATAATAATAATAATAATAATAATAATAATAATAATAATAATAATAATAATAATAATAAATAATATATCCTTCTTAGCAGACGTCTTAGCTTAACATCCCAGGGAACTAATGGGATAACTGGGGATGTTGTTTGCTCCTGACAAGAGTCTCAAAGTCTAGGGTGATGGTAGACAAAGCAACTCTGAGGTCATGCTCAATGTCCAATCTGTTCCTCTGCGTTGTCTTCATCTGGACCAGAGCTGAGAAGCCACTTTCACAAAGATAGGTAGTGCAAAAAAAAATAAAGTATATATATATATATATATATATATATATATATATATATATATATATATATATATAAAAATAAAAATATTTTAATTATATATTTTTTTAACACTATGATCGCTGCGGACGAGTTTTCACGTCATTCCGAGCCATGCTCATTCTGCCGAAGATGCCGTAACTCGTCTTTGATGTCAATATTTCAAAAATCTGTCATCGAAATCATATTTCCTTTCCGGAGCCCTGAGACACACTGCTGATCTCCTCTCAACTCTCTAGCGGTTCAAGAGCGCCATCTGGTGGCCGATCGGCAGATCGCCAACCGGATATTAACCTTTGAACCGGTAGTACTCATCCATATGTGGTCCGGCCACTCGCTATAGCTCCTGCGACTCCATCTTGAAACACTGGATAATAGATCGCTCGCCCTAACTCAATAAACAACGTTATTTGGACGTATATACTATTATACAACCTGGAAATGGATCGGGCATTTCTACATCCCATAATAAAAAAAAAATCTGTTCCACGCTCATCTGCCAGCGGCGCGAGGAAGCCACGGTAAGATTCAGCGTTATTTTCTAACGTATTCTATACTAACTGATCTGATGAACATATGACCCACTCTGGATGAATCATCTAACGCTGCCCACGGAATTATAAACGATCCCCCGCCCATCCGGTCAACATCAGAAAGAAATCAGTAGAAACTTCTAGAAGTACGTCCAGTTGAAACTTTTTATCTCGCACAGATTCCTACCAAACTGTATTTGATCATCAATATAATGCATTTAGGGCTATAAATCACGTTCTGAAGAAAGCTGCAGAAAACGATAAAAACATACTTATACTTTAGACCATATTTTAGTATGAATATGTGAATGAAAAAGCTTAACGTTGCTACACCCTGAACAATACATATAGGACATTGAATGGGCCATAATAATCGCAATTTAGCAATAGAATTAAAAAAGTTATAGCCCTGCAAAGAAGGGGAACTTCTCCATAGACAAATAGAGCTGGCGAGGGATGGTAAATTATGAATTTAACCCATGGCGATTAAAGTGTTAATACGACGCATCGATGCAAAAAATTCGGCGTCGATGAGTTTTTATGATCGACGTCGTCGATTATGTCGACTAATCGTTGCAGCCCTAGGTACAATTAAAAAAAATCCTGCACCAGAATTAGTGTTGTCAAAAATATTGAAGTATCGATACATATCGATACTGAATATTTAAAACGGCTTCGATAATCATTTCCCGAATTACCGATACTTTCTGCAGTATCGGTACCAGCTGGCGAGTGTTCTACCATCAAATGTTTAAATAGCAGCAATCTTGTTGAAAATGTAACGTTACTAAAATGCTCTGAGCATAGCCTCTCTCTCTCTCTCTCTCTCTACCGCTACCTCTCTCTCTCTCTCTCTCTCTACCGCCCTCTCTCTCTCTCTCTCTCTCTCTCTCTCTCTCTCTCTCTCTCTCGTTATCTTTAAATAAAAACGAAACTGTTACTAACTGTAATATAAACAGTTCAGTTTGTCAGGTACATGCAACACAGATTACAGTGTTTACATCTGTCTGCTTGAGAAAATACCATGTTCTGCATTGAAGTGAGATGAACAGTTATTTTTAAATGTGTGATCTAAAGATAAACAAAGGGTTTTAAAATTGTTATATTTATCTTCTCTTATAGTACCAGAGAGAAGCTAAATTTGAAGCTAAATTTGTTTTAAAAAAAAAAGAAATATATATATATATATATATATTTTTTTTTTCTTTTTGATATCGAAATAATATCGAAGTATCGATACTTTTCAAGGTATCGTATCGAAGTCGAAATTCCAGTATCGTGACAACACTAACCAGAATGCAGGAGATGACCCCCAGACCCCCCGCTTAAAAAGTGGCCTGACTGGGGCTATATTTCGCACTATATTTCCTGGCCTGAATGATTTCCCCAGTCCGGCCCTGGTTAAAAGCCTCCAATGCTTATTAGTGTGTGTGCGTTTGAACGTTTGCATGTTGCAACCATACATTTCCATTTATATATAAAAAAAAAATATATATATATATATATATTTTTTTACCTCCTATAATAGTGGGGGTCGCGGCTCTCTGACACCGTTATTTCGGGGATCGCGGCCTGAAAACTTTGGGAACCCCTGCACTAGACTAGTAGGAGCAACCATATAAATATATGAGGGAACAACCATAGAACTACATGAGGGAACAACCATAGAACTATATGAGGGAACAATCATAGAACTATATGAGGGAACAACCATATAATTATATGAGGGAACAACCATAGAACTACATGAGGGAACAACCATAGAACTATATGAGGGGGGCATACAGCACTACGGTGCAACACGGCAGACCCGGGTTCGACCTTTGCAGAATGTCTTCCCCGGTCTATCTCCCATTCCTCCTCTCTCTCTCTCTCTACCGAACTGCCCGGTAGCAAAAATCAATAAAAACCTACAAAAACCTAACTTGTCCGCAAGGACAAGTAACATTAATTAGGGCTGGGCGATATGGAAAAAAATCATATCGCGATAACGATATGATAATGTTATCATATTTCTCTATATCGATAATTATCGAATTGTTATAAGTATAATTTTTTTTTTTTTTTTTTTAAACAACAGGTGTATGTTTATTTTGCAGCAATTCTTTGTCATTGCCGCCATCTTTAGTGTTACATCCCCCCACACTCCAGTTCTCAGGCTGCAGCTGGTTTAAAAGCTAAAGTAAACCGGCTTCTCTGCTGGCTGTGGCTCCAGAGGAGTTGAACAGTTCTGGCTCTGCTAGTTTATTTTCGATCTTTTGGCGCTTTTTTGGTGGACAAACCACCGCACATGTGCACCGTGACTCGTGACTGGAGTCTAGTTCTGCTAGCACACATAGCCTACTGTGTACAGACGGTTTCAAACTGTATTTTAAATTAGAAAGCAAACAAAATAAATGGACAAGAGAAAAATAAATCTCAATTTGGTCAGTATTGTCATTTGGACAAGCAAAGCCATTACTTTAAGTTGCAGGCAAGAAAGACAAGTCTGTCCACTGTCTCTGGTTTTAAAACTGCCCTGTTGCAGGTCACAAAATATATATATATATTAAAAAAAAATAAAAAAACACGATTTTTCTGTTTTTTTTATTTCGATATTCGATATCGATTATTAAAATATATCACGATATTTATCGTTATCGTTATATCGCCCAGCCCACAACATCTTTCTCTCTCCATCTCATCTCCCCAGTTTGGGAATGAATCACTGGCCTAGAAGGTTTGAAATATCAGTTGTTCAGAGCATATCTGGCATATCTAACCATTTCTACTGTAAAGGTGCTATAGATAAAATGTGTATGTAGAGTAATCTTTTGTATATATAACACATCCACAGAGCTTTTAGAAAGGTGCGGATTAAAAGTATTGATTAATGAATTCATCATTTACTAAATGTTTCCGGGTCTAAAATGAATTTGTTGTTTCCATGTTGCATGCATCTATCCCCTCCCTACTTCCCATTTCCCCACGTGGAATGCAACATCTCGTGGCTGAATGTTATCTATAGCGCCTTTAAATATTTCAAAAGTCAAAAAACGACAGTGTGCATGTTTTTCGGATGGACTGTAACAAATTTGAAAGACCTGGGCGAAGCATACAGGACCGCCAGCTCTTAAGAGTACAGTACTTCTAACTGGCAAGGCCAGTATGTTCTGATTGTCTTGACTTCATGGTAAACCCAGTGGGCCCAGGTCCGTTAGATGCTTGTGGGAAAGCAGGCCATGGTCCCTACCTCCACACTGTCACCATTTTGTATTAAATCACAATGTATATTTTACTCTATAAGACTGTACATTAAACACCAGGTCAGTATGTATTTTTGAACCAAAAGTCTAAATGTACTTTAACCCTTTCACTACCACACTACAGAAGGTTAACCCGTTCACTGCCACACTACAGACGGGCGGGGTGTGGTAGTGAAGGGGTTAACCTTATGTCGTGTGGTAGTGAAAGGGTTAACACTTCTGTATTGTCGCAGTGAAAGGGTTAACCCCTTGTCGTGTGGTAGTGAAAGGGTTAAATGTAAATCGTAGGACACGAATGAGTCAGTGTCACCGTAGAAGCGTCCAGAAATAGCTTCCCCTCTTACGCCTGGGAGACAAATCACGTTGTGTCGTGTCGTGTCGTCTCCCAGCGCTGAACCTCTTCTGCGACCCCAGTCCTCCTCTTACAACATCTGAACCAAGTGGGCCGGTGTGGTGGAGGCCGGGTTGACTTCAGCCCTACCTTCCTGAACTGCATGACCAGGTTCATGAGGGAGGAAGTGGTGTTGTGCGACTGCTGGGCGGTGCCCATGGAGGACTGGAGCAGGTCCTCGATGGAGATCTTGTTCCTCAGGGCCCGATACAGCAGCCTCTGACGACACGTCAGCTGGCAGTAGGTCAGGATCTCGATCTGTTGGGAACAACCACGGTGTCACTCACAACTGAGTCTTTTTAGATGTTCACACGTCGACCGGCGGAGGGCAACGCCGCTCAAAGTGCCAACCCTGCTCATCGGGAGCAGTTAGGGGTTAAGTGTCTTGCTCAAGGACACTTCGACACGCTGCCGGAGAAGCTAGGAACCTTCTGATTACAGACGCTCTACCTCCTGAGTCACCGTGTGAGCAGTAAGCACAAACTCTTTCTCCACAGGACTTCAATCTGGCCAAAGGAGAGGTGAGGGAGAGTGAAAGAGAGGAGAGAGAGAGGAGAGGAGAGGAGAGGAGAGGAGAGAGAGGAGAGGAGAGGAGAGGAGAGGAGAGGAGAGGAGAGGAGAGGAGAGGAGAGGAGAGGAGAGGAGAGGGAGAGGAGAGGAACAGGGCCTCTAGACTAGACAGAACTATACTGACTGCTGGTCAAAGTGCATTATCATTCTTATGTTGTATTGGCTAAGAAAAGTCGTCAGGATAAAGGGGTGGTGAAGTAACTGGAACAACGTATGAGACGCAGATCTCTCATCAAAGAGTTCTAATATACAGTATATGGTTATGGCCCCATTTTTTATTTCCTCTCAGCATATTACAGCTGTAACTGATGAAAGTCTGGAAACCCTGTTGACTTTCTCGATTTGTCTGACAGAACGGGGCAGGGAGTGTGGAAAGCTGCAGCTATCTCAAGCCAATCAAAACGTAGCATGTGACTGAATGTAGACACAAGCCTGCGACTCTGTGCTGTACTGATTCACTATGCTAACTAAAGCTAACCGTGGCTCAGAAGTCACCAAGCAAAACCCTTTTAAAACAAGACGCATTCTGTAGTTGTGGCGAAGCTTACACAGTCAAAAAAGTAAGTATTAATCCCTTTGTAGACATGGATGCCTCTAAACGTCAATCACTGTGCACCACAACCAATCAAAATGTTCCAGCAGCCAGGAAACAACTAATCATAGAAGTGGGATGTCTCCAGACCTCAGATCAGCCATGTGGAATGTTTCTCTCGGCCAAGGATGCCCATAAATACATAATATGCAGCAGTTTGTGTGAAGGAATTATTACAAAAAGATTTGTCACAAATAGGCTTTTTTTATTTTTTACTCCTTTCACACGGCAAAAATAAATATGTTGAGGAACTGTGGCTCAGCTTGTTGTTCAAATCATGGCGCCCCTTGTAATTTCAGATAGGAGAACGCACTCAATTTAATTCTAGCACCAATGAAATTGCATTGTAAACTCTGAACTTCACTCATTAACACTGGCCTAGACCTGATGAAAGAAGGAGAGAAAGAGAGAGAGAGAGAAATAGAGAGAGAGAGAGTGAGAGACAGAGTGAGAGAGAGATACAGAGTGAGAGAGAGAGGAGAGAGAGAGAGAGAGACAGACAGACAGACAAGAGAGAGACAAAGGCAGAGAGAGAGAGAGAGAGAGAGAGAGAGAGAGAGAGAGAGAGAGAGAGAGAGAGAGAGAAGAGAGAGAGAGAGAGAGAGAGAGAGAGAGAGAGAGAGAGAGCGACAGAGAGATAGACAGGGGAGAGAGAGAGAGAGAGAGAGAGAGAGAGAGAGAGAGAGAGAGAGAGAGAGAGAGAGACAGACAGACAAGAAAGAGAGACAAAGAAAGAGACGGGAGAGAGAGAAAGACAAGAGAGAGAGGGAAAGAGAAGAGACAGACATATAGACAGACAAGAGAGAGAGACAAAGAAAGAGTTGGGGAGAGAGAGAGAGAGAGAGAGAGAGAGAGAGAGAGACACACAGACAGACAGACAGACAGACAGACAGACAGACAGACAGACAGACAGACAGACAGACAGACAGACAGACAGACAGACAGACAGACAGACAGACAAGAGAGAGAGAGACAGAGTGAGAGAGACAGAGGGAGAGAGGGAGAGAGAGAGAGAGAGAGAGAGAGAGAGACACACAGACAGACAGACAGACAAGAGTGAGAGAGACAAGGGAGAGAGACAGAGGGAGAGAGGGAGAGGGAGAGAGGGAGAGAGACGGAGCTGCCTGGCAGAAAAGTGTGGGAGTGAAGGAGAGTTAAAAGACAGATGTGGGGGTGTAGTGAACCCTGCCACTACTTCATGAACTCTGGTTTATATATATATATATATATATATATATGTGTGTGTGTGTGTGCATGTGCGTGCGTGTGTGTGTGACAAGGACAAAGCTCTGGTCCGACATGTGTCAAGTGGATCTGTCAGCACCAGCCATCACTCATCACCTTATTACACTGC